>NC_091822.1:105536607-105691607 GCF_038994185.2 Dermacentor albipictus | reverse complement strand
GACAGAACTAAGGTAATGTTTGCCGTCACTTGGAGGTCTTCAGGTTATTTCTTTCATTCCGCCGGATTATCTAATTAGCCGTAATTAATTAACAGATATTTCAAATATTATAATTAGATTAAAACTGACAATGACAAAATTGTGGAGCGCCGTGAAAAAGCTCCCGATACAGCTTTCTGTTGCTGAATGCGTGCTACATAAAAGCTTTTTCCGAGCGTGAAAGAAGTCCGCAAATGCACGCAAAATTGCCACGCGACTGGTCGCTGGAGCCACTTTGCGTGTATTCGCCGGTTTCTTTCACGCTCGGAAAAAAAAAAAAGACTTTTATGTAGCACGCATTCAGCAACAGAAAGCTGTATCGGGAGCTTTTTCACGGCGCTCCACAATTTTGTCATTGACGCTTTTAATCAAGCTATAATATTCGAGAAGCTGATTAATAAATTAGGACTAAATTATTATCGAATAAACCGTAATGAAAAAAAAAACATACGGCTCAAAGCGACGGCAAACAACATTACCTTTGTTCTGTCTAGCTATACGTGGCATTTGCATATACATATTTAAGGTTTCATAAAGTTACGTGGAACACTCTGTATGTACAGACACTACAAGATCAGAGTTTGCTTTACTGATGCCTGTAGCAGACTCTGAGGAACAAACCCTTCCTGGCCCTCTGCAGGCCCCGCCTGCACGATAGAGGCGCCCCGGTTACAGGGGAACACTCGCCCCGCAAGGCACTGTATACACGCACGCGGAAATCGGGCCTGCATGCATGCGAAGCCCCTGGCGACGTCATTATAGAGGGCCCTCCGCGCACGTGCAAACCAGCGGTGTGCTCCGAGGCGACGTATACAGTCTACGCGGTCGTCCGGTAATTGTACAGGTGGCTCGGCTATCATCGAAGCGCCTCCGGTTGCGTCTCGGTCCCCGTGGAGGTGCAGCACTTCGTATACGCGCAGACGCGACGCGCGACGGTGTCGACGCAGACATGCATACTTCCTGTCTTCCGCGAACGTGTATGTGTAAGTACCCATAGTACGCATAGTACTACTACTACTACATACGTGGCGCCCGAATTTGTGCACCGGCTATTTGCGAAGCGAGAATTAATTACGCCTTACGGCGTACGTCTACAGCAGACTGTTAGCCCGAGGAATCTGTAATAGGCCTAAAATGCGCGTGCACGGGTGTGTGTGTGCGTATATATATATATATATATATATATATATATATATATATATATATATATATATATATATATATATATATATATATATATATATATATATATATATATATCGGCTTTCCGAACTCGTTCTGAGCCGATTATGCGCACAAGCGCACGCGCTGAATGAAACATTAACGTAAGGGCGCTAGAAGCAGGAAATGACGAGGACGTCTACTGTGCCTCCTCGGGCGGGACAACACTGTATACGACGCGGTATGCAGCTCCGCGGAAACTGCTGTGTACAGCAGAGGAAAATCGGGTCAAGAGAACAGCGTGTGCGACGCCCGGGAAGATCATGGCTGTTTTCGCCCGTCACGCGCGGTGACGTGATTGCACATCCCTCTCTCGGCTATACACGACACAACGTCATTCAACGTTTCAGCGAGGTTGCAATAATTGCAATGAAACGCGTGCGCGGGGATTGCCGCGCATGTGCAGCTGAGGAGAATTAGCGGTAACATTAACGATATATAGAACGGTATAGTGGTAAGCTAAACACGTTCTGTTATACGGAACGGCGTGGTTCGGTCCAGTTGATACAAGTGTAAGTATATGATATCGTGTTGTATGGCGAGCTATGCTGTGGAGTTAAAAAAACAAAACAAATCACATCAAAGTGTTTACATTGTGATGTTATGTATGTATTTTGTAATCTGTGCTGTGGCGATACGTTTTTTGTGGTATATGGTACACAATGTACGACATTACACGATCCTGTGTGCTCTACTGTGCCGAGCTCTGATCGGACCTGTAGTGTGATGTGTGCTGTGGTGCGGCACGTCCATGTATGGTGTGGTGCGACATGACCCTTCCTGGGCATAACTTCGCGCTCCACGAAAGCACGTCCTGCTGGTGTTTCTCAGGTCCTAGCTGCCGGCCTTTTAACAAATCTTCGTTAATATGTGCATGTGTGTGTCTGTGACTACATGCTTCGCTTGTGTGTTTACGTGATCGCCGCATACCATAATTATCACCCAGCGCCAGCCAGGCTAACATCGAATTATGAATCTCTCTCTCTCTCTCTCTCTCTCTCTCTCTCTCTCTCTCTCTCTCTCTCTCTCTCTCTCTCAAGGAGCGAAGCAAGCCCGGTCGCTTCTGGGAAGCCACTTCCCGAAAACAACGCCATGCAACAAGATCACCACCGTATACCCTCTCTCCATTCTCTCTCCATCTCCATCTGTGTACGTACAAGCCACGACAGGAGGCGGTACACCTCATCGCGTCGTCTCTATATACCGATGCGTTGATCGATGCGTTGTCGCGCAGCACTACACCGCGTCGCCTATCTATACATACTGCGTGGCGCACAGTTCCGCGGAAACCGGCGTAGCGTGACCGCACGCCGGTACCGCCGTGACGTCGGCGGTTCGCGCGCGCTCGGTCGTGTCACGCAATGGCGTTCCGTTGCCCCGGGCAACCGTGGACCGACCGACAAATGTCACCTGTTGTCGGCATCGATTAACGTGCCGCGCATACGCAGGCACGCGCCCTAATGGAGAAAGGGCCAAGGGCACGTCCTCCGGACAGTGACGCCGGCGTGTCTGTTTCGAAGACACGACACGCCCAGCTGCAGAGAAAACAAGCAAAGAAGGATACCGACACGCACGACAAGGCTGCTCAAGAAAACAAAAACAACAAAGAAAGAAACGGGTTAGCTTAATTTCTTACGGTGTTGCGTGTGTCGCGGAGGAAGATGGCACAAACATACATAGCGTCATCGTAAAGTGCTCTCTCGGCAGAATACGTGGACGCTCGCTCACATTTGCTCACCAATATTTAACGAGGCACGCACACTCACTCGCACACACGCTCATTTTCACTCGCACTCATCGGCATTCACTCGCGTTGACGCCCTCTTCCAATAACGTCACTCATAGTTCACTCAAACGAGTACGAGTGCGAGTGCTCATGAGCGAGCGCGCTGCACGACCTATGTGGCGTAAATGCGACTGCACTGTGGCTCTGCCATCGTACTTGCGATAAGGCATGTCAAGCTTGTACGAGTCAGGTACAAAAATAATTACAGCTCTAGTCCATGCATCCGCATACAAGTCACGTTTTGCACGAAGTGAAGGCAAGAACAACGTATCGTGTATAATCGCGTATAAACAAACACGGCGGCAACAAGGACAGCTGTAATGAGAGCGCTCGGAGCCTGCAGCGAATAACTCGGGCGTCAAACAATTGGACGCAAATAAAAAAAAAGAAAAAAAAAGAAACAACGAGACGGCATGCACAACAGCTGGGCGCGTGTGGATGCTTAGTCAGCCGTGTGAGTCACACAACGTCAGCTGGAGCCGCCAACTGCTGTTCGTCCCACCTTGAGGCGCCGCGCTCCTTTCACCAGCCTAAGCGCTTCCTGTCTGTCTCGAACAGCGTACTAATACTTAGCGCAATTACTACATCTTATCTGCGCTCTATTATCACGGGAAGGTTTAATTACGCACGCAGACATTGCCAATTGGAAATGTGGCCCTTTTAACAGGGCTCGGAAAACCAGTTCACGCAGCAACGGTCGCTCAGCATCTAGCCAGCTGCTTTCAACGCGTATACAGCAGCCGTCAGTGCACGATAATAGCTTTTGCTCTTGTACAGCTCAGGGTCGCGCAGGAAATAAGCGATTGCGGCAACAGTTAACGCTGACTTGCTTACTGCAAAGCCAGATTTAACCATTTTCTTTATGTATGGAAACGGAAGGCTAACAGTGCTGCTTTAGTTATGCACTCATGTATGCTGTGTAGATTCATAACGTGGTGGGCGCCGCCGGCTAAAGCTAAGCCATCAACCACAACCGGCTTTGCCTAGATGGCGATCCTTTCCATTCGCTTCTATTCTTATTGTTTTTTTTTTCGCAGTGACGTCAGGTTACTCTCAGCTGCGAGGAAGCACTATATCCCGGCTCACGTCCTTTCTGCAGGCGGCGTGCCATGCCGGGCGAACCCTGCCTTATATACACGCGTTGCATAAGGGGCGGCACACTGCACCGAACTAGGTCCCACATCCATTCGTATACGGCACACTCGATCGTCACGAACACAGTGGCGCCGGTAACGTGAATGCGAGCCGCCCCCCCCCCCCCCCCCGAATAACAGTAATAATGAAAACACGTCCAAGAAGCTATAGCGTACCTTAAACAACGCTAGCCAGTCATACTTTCGACGTTCTCCGCGTGCAGCAATTCTCGCGTGTTGGACGAGAACCAGCTAGCAACCGTATACCCTCTCCCATAGCGATTCTATACGAGGAGCATCTTCACGTATATAACAACCACAGGACGTCAATGCAGACTTTATCTACAGGAGAAAGAGAGCTCAAAGACGACAACAGCAACAACGCAGCAGACATTCCACGAGATCCGCTGGTCACCGCAGCAAACCAGGCGTCGCGAGCGTGCCCCACTTCCACGCCCCTCCCCGGGAAGCACGGGTTAGCGCATTAACTCCTTTTCTAACCCGCGCAGTCTCGCTGCTCCCTTTGTGCGCAACGCAAGGCGGCCCGGATGACTCGCAACGAGAAGAAAGGCGTCCGGCGGCGAATGCGTAACCACGGCGTGCATGGCAATCTACGCGTGCATGCCAGCGCGCGCACGGTGTATGGGAAGCACGGCCACCGTCAAGCAGCAGCAGCAGCGAGCCCGCCCCGTTCTTCTATACAACCGCGGCGCATATGCTACGCGAGTGTCTGCAGTACACACAATGCACCAGGCGCGCACAGAGCACGCACGAGCGAACGCGCGCGCTCGCTGGCTGCACGCTGCATGGTGGCCGTATACATCGCCACTTCACTGCGAACGCGGCCGGCCGCCATAATGACGCGGCAAGCGCAGACGTCGTCGCATCTCGGTGCAGAAGGCAATAGCTCCCGCAGAAGCTGCCATGAAACACCGGAGTGGTGCGGTGGTATAGCAAAGCCTGTACACTTCTGCATGGACGCGAGCCGAGATGCATATAGCCTGCAGCGACACGGCTATCGTGCGGGCACGCGAAAGATAGACTGCATGCACGTCGTCCCGCAGGGAAGGCAACGTGGTGGATGTGCGCGCGCGTACGCAACGCCGTCAATGTCGCCGTGTATGTATCGGAACGCGCGTGTGCCTTATGAGCTGTACACGCGAGGGGGACGTTTATAAGCTGGCTCGCGCACCGCCCGAGCGAGACAATCGATGGCCTGCGGAGGAGCGTACACACACACCGCGTGCGCTTATGCCCTCCGTTATGTGCGCTGCGGGCCTCGGGAGGGTCGCTTCCGCGATGCCCATTGTGGTGGCGCTTCTAAAAATAAGAGAGACGCGACCGCCGGCCCGCTGGACCGGGGACGAGAAGACACCGCGTGCAGCGTGAACGATCGCCGTTGTGACGTGCTCGCCACGCGGTTTTGCCGCGCTGTGGTATATGCGCATACGCGTGTACGCAGCCACACAATATATAGGCACATATATGCGTGTACACACGTGTGGCTGCGCAAGGCACGCCGCATACGCGCGCTGCGCGACGTCTCTCGGAGCGGCCTTGCACGGCCGAGCGCGTGGCTGCGCTGCTGCGAGAACGCGGTCGCCGAGGCGCGCGCTATTCGCCGTAACTCGGAGGACTGACCTTACGAACCGGCGCCGGTAAGAAAATTAAAGATTTTCTTACCGGTCGCTCTATACAAATTCAAATCAATGGAGAGCTTTCAGCGCCATATCCTCTGAGTATAGGAGTCCCTCAAGGCTCAATCCTATCACCCACCCTATTCAATACTGCTTTGCTCGATCTGCCTGCCCGGCTCTGTTCCATCGCACTACTCGAACACAGTATTTATGCAGACGCTATTACTATATGGTGTTGCAAGGGGTCCCTAGGAGAACAGGAGCACACCATCCAGTCAGGCTTAGATACCATTCCCGAATACGTTAGCGGTATTGGGCTTAAGTGTTCTCCAAAAAAATCTGAGTACATAGTAGTGACTAATCAAATAGGCCGCCGCGCGGAAGAGCAGCGCCAAAGCATGAGTCTCCATATCGAACAAACTGAAATACCGCGCCGATCTAACATAAAAATACTGGGCTTCATCCTTCAGGATGACGGCAGAGCTGAAGTATGGTTGGAAAAAACAATCCGACAACTAAACCAGATATACCACATGCTGTCTAGAATAACACGTAAACACAGAGGACTAAAGGAGCAAGAACTTCGAAGGATTATTGAGGCTCTTGTCTACTCCCGTGTGCTCTACCAACTTCCATATCAATCTCTCACCAAGACCCAGCACTCCAAATTAGAAACGGCGCTCCGCAAGTATACGAGATTAGCTTTAGGAGTACCCGATTTGCCGCAAACGACCTTGTGGCCGCCACTGGGCTTTTCAGCACACTTGATGAACGCATTACAATTTGCAGACAAGCGCAAATTCAAAGGCTCCAAACATTTCCACAAGGGCGCAAACTGCTCAAACTGCTCGAACAAGCAACGCGTCGCGATGCGAGTTGACTCGCCCAAAGAATTGCGCACCGTGGGAGCTAAAACAAGAAGAAGAAAAGTCTTTGTGCCGACCCTTTGTTTCTTCGTTGGTTATTGTACGTGAGCAAATGCGCCTATCATCAGGCTCTTGCCGCAAGTGCTTTAAAAAAAAAAAAAAAGATGGCGGCGTGCGTACGTGCGCGGCCTCTTGCGCGGGAAAGGTGCGCGTTAGATTCGCGTAAATATGGTAATACCGCTGGCAGTGCGATAGCAGGTGTGATCCTTTGCTTTTCTAACCTGCGACTGTGTACCTGATCTTGTGCTACTTGGCACACTCCAGTCGTAGGATTTAAGACGCGGGGCCATTCAACTTCAGATAGAAAAAAAAAAAATCTTGCTGAAAAATACTTCGCACAGCTTGCGTCGTGCTGGGAATTAAACGACAAACAACGTGTTGCTTCCAGCGCGCGCACCCTTTTAACAGCAGTATATATACAAACATATTTTTGATGTCGGAAACATCAACTAGCTAGCCTTTGCGTTGAGCCGTTAATTCCCCTAGTTCTTTTCTTACAGCGAAGCTGTCTATATGGCTATAGGAACTCGCGGATGGCGTCCGCGCGTAGACCAACAATTTATCATACGTGGGCCCATCCAGAAGATAGTGAAATGCCGGGCCGACCCGCGGCGGAGGTGCAGTTCGCCATTAAGGGACATACACACACAGCTTCGCTCGTCCTCCTTCTTCAAAAAGTGGTAGGGCTGTGAGTATTTTGTAATATGGAAGAGCTTACCAAGACTGCCATGAAAACGTCTGCACAGAAGCAGCAACATTGATTTAACTGTTTTTCTTCGTTTGTATTCATTGCCAGTCTCTCTCTCTCTCTCTCTATTGTGTGTGTGTGTGTGTGCGTGTGCGCGCGCGTGCGTGTGTGTGTGTCATAATTAAACAACGACAGCCACATAGGCGTATAAGAAACGTAAATCAAGGCGGCGATCGTTTTCAGCTGAGGGTCGCTTTACGGCGGTCACGCGAAGCAATTAAATGTGCTGGACGATTGATCGTCAAAAAATAAATGGACACACTTAACTTCAGCATAAAACGTACATAGCCCGCTTAGCATCCAAGAACGTGCGAGCTAAGCGCACTCGGAACAACCCGGAAGTCATATACGCAGCGCGGCAAACATTTCGTCACACATAAGGAGAGGCATGCAGAGCCATTAAGCGCGCACGAACGCGAGGAATTTTTTCTTTCCGCTCGTATTCCCACAATAAATCTATAGCGTCGTCGCCTTATCGCGTCGACGGGGAAAGATTGTAGGTTCGCGTGTCTATAATTACACTAATCGTAAGATTCCCCCGCTTCCCTTCTCCTCCTGTCATTTCAATATGACCTGTAGCTGCAGGTACGAATCGAACAAATCGTACCTCGAGAAGCTTTTTTTCCCCCTTTTTTTTTTTCTTTTCGTGCGCTCAGGCTGCGTATGTCATAAAAAATCAGCCTCGATCGCTTCGTGCGTTCCCTCTCGTCGCGTCCCCCCTCTCCCTCCTTTTCCCCTCTCGGTCTATGAACACTCATTTCCTCGCTCGCAGTGACCCACCTACACAGCGGAAGCGAGCGACGTCGTATAGCCGTCAGCATGCAGCAGGGGCGCGTCCTCGTCCACACCAAGCGCCGCCCGCGGAGCTTGCCTAAATGAGACTAAAACGGTCGTGAAATGACAGCTGCACGCCGGGGCGACCCCCGACGCTTCCAAAGGCCCGCGGGATATCGCCGCTATATTACGGGGTGACACGAGAGAGGACAAGGTCGTTGCGCGGTGCCGAAAGCGTTAGCGGCGGCGCGACCTTTTTTTACGAGTCTCGATCGCTGCTCACTCAACGAGTACAGCACTTCAAAGCGATCGGACGCTTATACGTATCCGCATAATACGTAAATGATTGCCTGCCGCAAGTCGTCGAGCTTTGTGTAGCGGCTATCGCTGGCAGTCGCGATTACTGAACGCGCAAAAATGTCCGTTAACCCCTAAGCTATATAGAGTTCTCGTTGGGGGTGGAAATCCATAAACTCTACAGCTCGAATCGAGGCGGAAGATTAGGCGGGGCACTCCACGATAACACTTCGCAAGGCTTCTTCACTGCAATGTCTGCGCCTGCGCACCGAGTCGGCCGCAATTGGCTAATGGGCGGACGTCGTCGTATAATCATCTCCTTCCTTCGCAGCTCGTATTCTCGCCGTCTATTTTACTACACACTTTTTCGCACACGAATACGCGTCCTTTTGTCCGTCGTGTGCGGTATACAATCGTCGTAAAAAATCTCGTGCAGGTGTACGTCAGCAACGAACTCGAATTCTATATAGCGTATACTCTTCTCGTGCGTCGCAACACTTCTGCTTCTTACAATGTGACCAGACGCAGCATAGCAACAAGAATGGAAGAAAGAAAAATAAGAAGTCACAACTGGCAGATTCGGCTGTGGCTCATCTGGACAGACGGAACGCTTCCCACGCACAATTCGCGATACGTATGTACGCGTGGAAGCATGCCTTAGGACTCCATCGCGAGGCACGCCCCTCGCAGATGGCCACGAAGAGAGAGAGAGAGGGAGGCGGGATGTCATGAAAATGGCTATTTATATCGCGATATTCGCCCATGGCCAATGACCCACGGACGAGTCCCATCATGCTGCGGCGGGGAGCAACTACGCCCCAGTGCCAGACGCGCGCTTGCGGCAGCAGACGACGACGTCCTCCAGGATGCGCAGCAGATAACTCTACACACTCCGCAGGCACGCGCCTTCGTGACCGTTCGCTTAGGGCTTGCAGCAGAGACGAGGGTGGAGTGCCAGGCGACGCGCAGCGAACGTGGAAGTGTGTTACGCCTTATGCGACGGCAGCGCAGAACGCAGGGGAAAGCGGTAGCAGACGTGAGTTTGAAGCTCCAACAGGCTTGTCCCCCATGTACAGTCGCCTCCCGTTAATTCGACCTCGGCTAACTCGACCTTTCGCTTAATGAGAACGCACTTTCAGAAGTCCCGGCAGAAAACCATACACTGCTATGGAAGGAAAATCTGGTTCAGCTCGCACGCGAAAACATGTAGACTCGATTCATTCGGTAAATAAACGATAGAAAACGCAAGAAATTAAGCAGACGGTGCGACTGTTTTCCTAGGCAACGACGACGACGGCAACAACGCTGTGCTGCAGAGGTAACGACAACTTGCGCTGTGCCCTCAGTGATATGTCTTGTTTAAGGATTTTGCCAGCGCCGACCAGTGTTGAAGTGTCTGGGCTAACGACGACATCTATCGGTATTGTAATACTGCACGGAAGTAGCCTGCCGATGGCGACAATCTGCTTCAAGGAATAAAAAAAAAGCAACAACATTTGAATCCGTTCATCTTGCCGCCGTTTGCTAATTGGACATTTCGGATAACTCGACCGAAACCTGCGGTACCGCAAATGTAGACCCAACGGGAATCGACTATGCAGAGTTCTCGCACTAAATTGACTAGAGCGCGAACTATGGCGCTCCGACCTTCCAGCTGCACCGTGGGAATGGTGGCGTATAGTACACGGAGTTTTCTCTTTTTCGGGCTTGCGCCTTCTCGTGCATGTTCTCGCATTACGCCATGTCTTTATTGACCTAAATTCCAAAGCTATTATACTTTTCCAGACTCACCTGCGGAATGCTATGGGAATGCCATGAATTAATACAGGACAATGCGAGCGAAGCCTCTATCGACAGCCTCCGCGCGCGATGGCAGGCCGCGCTGCTCAGCTCGAACCTGGAAGACCAATTCTGGGCAGTCCAGCAGGCCAAGGAAACCGCCGGGAGGCAAGAACTCTTGGCCGTAACCTCGGCGGGTGCCCCAGCCCACTAACTCAACGGACGCGAATCGTTCCGGTTCGAAATAAAGCTTTCTCGCTCACTCACTCACCTAGGCAATAAGACTGCGCACAAGCACAAATAATGCGAATTGCTGCATGTGTAACGAAGCATTCTGTTGAATGATGACCAATTTGCAAAAATTACAAAGTTTTTCGAAGCCCCCTCCCTCCCCCCCCCCCCCAACCACACACACAAAAAATTGTTTAGGCAAATATATGTACTGTCCATGATACCATGCTGGCTGAACCTCCATGCATCGCAGCTCCCGTAGACACTAGCGCGAGAATCCCATGTATAGGCGGATACAACTTAAGTCTGCAGTGAAGCCCCCCCCCCCCCCCCCCCCACGCCCTCATAACCGGCAGCCACTCTTTCTCCGCAAGGCTGCAAATAGTTCGTACTTCCAACTTTCCATGTTACCTAAATTAGGCGGTAAGCACAAAAGTAAAATTATTAGCGCACAATTTTATGCGTTTCACTCGTCTATTATAGTGGGACGGTGAAAGCCTAATTCTTTATTGAACTGAAATAAAACGCTTGCTTCGCTGCAACTATTTATTGTCAAGTTTAACTTTAGTTGCCAGTAAAGTTTCATGAGTAAAACGGGCTCACTAGTGAAATGTACTGTATCGCAGACTTTTGAAGAGTGAAATACTCAGACTCCATACACTCTGCCCATGCCCGTTGCACAACTCATCGCTTCCGCCGATGAAAAGACTCTTCAAGAACCGCGGAGGTACGACGCCATTTTGGAAAGGTCGCATGGCGACGATTTATTTGTTTGTTTCTGTGATTGGCTGGCGGAGTAACACAACCCCGCGTGGTCCGTGTGCCTTCGTTGCCAACTGCTTTTTTTAAAGTTGTATCTTCTTAATATAGCGATGCTCTTTTGAGAAACTTTATGCGTTTGCCCATCTTAATGCGGAACAAATTTCGAGCGTGGTGGAAAGCAGCAGCGCAGTAGCAGTGAAGACTAGTACAAAAGGAGAGGCCGGAACACACCCAGTGTTAACTTCTAGCTGTTTCTTTTGTTTTTTAATTCCCGTAATCTCTTAACATTATACAAGGCTGCCAACGCAAGCTCAATGCATTCTCACACCACAGCCATCAGAAGTTTTAGCTATTTTCGTTGGCAGTGCGATTGAAGGAGTAGACACAAGTACAATTGCTGGGCGGCTACAAACTATAAAATCTCAAAGTTTTACCCTCTAGGTATTTGCGCGGCAAGAACATTAAG
The DNA here is from genome assembly GCF_038994185.2 of Dermacentor albipictus. Taxonomy (NCBI): domain Eukaryota; kingdom Metazoa; phylum Arthropoda; class Arachnida; order Ixodida; family Ixodidae; genus Dermacentor; species Dermacentor albipictus. The sequence continues at coordinate 105,679,808 of NC_091822.1, read as the reverse complement.
GAACAAAGAAAGCACATCAAGCTTTCACCTATATGGCTTACCAGCAAGGTGGTGTGGCAGCAATCGATAGCAAATGCATGCATGTTATGTAGAAACCGTCGCTGCGTAGTAGACAGTTATCGGTGTCCAACGAGAACGCCGAGGTCGGGCGTTGCCTCGTCAGTATTCAACGGGCACGAAACGTCGCGGGTACAAGGAAAGAGCTGACCGTAGCCATAAATCCATCTCACGTATCGCTGCCTGTCGGTACATAAAAGCACGCGCTCCCCATTCCAGTCGCGTAATCACAAACGCGCCCCACTATACGAATAAATCACATCACGCCACAAGAACGAGTATACTGGCTGGCACGCCAAGGCCGTTATCCCATACAGGGACCGCGAGGAAAGAAGGAAGGCGTCGCCCGCGAGTCAGCACCAAGCGCGACGGAATGCCGCCTGCAGCTCGCTCAGGGTTGCGCCACCGCGCACGACTATAGCTGACCGATCCGGGTTTTGCTTATTCTCGAGAAATTAAAAACGGAAAGAAAAGTGGTTGCGTACAGAAAGAACACGAAGCGAGAAAAGGCATGTCGTGCGTGCCGAATGAGCATCGAGAACGGCCGGCAAACGAAGAACAACTTGCATCGAAAGAAAGAAAGAACGACGAGGAAAGAAAACGAAAGAGAGCGAGAGAGGATTAAAGGGACGTTGCACGCAACGCCCCCTTTCGAGCGGCGCCGCGCGGCAGAACCTAGACGGCCGATGACGTGACCAAAGGGCGGCAAGGCCGCGGTCGCCGCCGTCTACAGGGTGAGTCACACGGAGGGAGACGGAGGTCCGCTGGAAAAGGAGGCCGCACCACACAAGTCGTCCGCTTTTTACGACATGGCGCCGCGTGTATGCATGCACGCTCGTGTCCGCGGACACCCAACGGAAGTCCGCCTCCGCAGGAGCGGAGAGGGGGTGGGGGGGACGCAAACGAGAATGGCGACGGGACCTGCCTGATATATCGACGCATTGTGCGAGCCGTGCGTATACCATAGCCCCGACTCCCGCTGAAAGCGTGCCAGGCCAAGGTCCAGTCGACGTATACTATACGTGCATACACTATGCACGACACTGACTGGCGCTAACAAGGGCCGGGATAATGTAAGGATTGTATTTAAATTTGTTCTTTTTTTTTCTTAGCGATTCATCGGTGGACCCAGTGGGCGCTTCCGCCCACTTTATCACCAGGATGGACTGGTGGGGAGCGGCGGGTGGTAAGAAACGAATAAGAACCGAGCTAAAGGAGTCGCTGCGTTATACCAGTCCATGCAGCATTAGAGCGATCCGCTGCTCCAGAGTTGCGAGGTTTCGAACACCGTTTGCGATCGGCTATATGTGCACAGAACAGCAGCGTGTTGCCGAGCAAGAAGCTCCGCGGTACACGTTTAACAGAAGAACATAAAAAAAAGAAGTGCCTGCTTTATTAGCAATATGTACGCGTGAAACTACGCGCGTTTGGACCAGAGGGTTGCGTCTCGACGCCACGCTACCGCACCACATTTCCAATAGTAAAATGCTATACTGTGCGGTGGGGGGGGGGGGGGGTGGAGGCACTTTAACGCGCGCTAAAATCATTGACAACCCTTAAAGAAACACTCGTCACTGAAGGAGGCCTGGAACCTAACTCGCGAAGCTGTAAGAACTGTTTTGACGATGACGAGCCGCCATCCCGGATAATACGGACGCCGGACGCTCGAACGATCGGCCGCCATCCTTCGTGGATATCTGGCTCATGCTCTCGGAACTAAGTTGGCCATTTGATGTAGGAGAAAAGTTTCGGAGGGGTATACCGTCTCTCTTGTGCAATATGCGCATCGCTTGAGCGGTGCACACCCGAACGCGTTGTCGCACAACTTCCGCAGCTGAGACAAAGCGAGCGCAGAAAGGACGCAGGTGCTGCGTGTACCACGCTTGAATGGCTCCGGAGAAAGAGGGATGATGCGGGAGGGGAGTGACCGCCAACGAGTGTGTGTGTGTATATATATATATATATATATATATATATATATATATATATATATATATATATATATATATATATATATATATATATATATATGCAGCCACTACCGGAAGCCTTGTCCTGCCAACTGCCGGACGAGAAACGCGGTCCCGTGCGGCGACCAACCAGCTGCTGCGGAACGGTGCGCCTGCACGAGGCGCAAAATTCGACAGCGGTCAGTGAATAGAACCACCGCCAGGGGATCTGTCGTGGGCTCACTCAAACCGAAACAAGCTAGCGTGGAATTGTTCACAACGGAGAGAGACAGAGAGAGAGAGAGAGAGAGAGATGGACACTGAACAGTGCATTTCGTTCATTATAAGGTTCTATTCCTATAGATAAAACAAAAATTAAGAAATAAACGATGCGCGATATCTGCCGTGAGCCACTCTATGAAGACCGAAGCCGCAAGATCATAAAGTGAAGATGAATGAAACCAAATAAAGAAGTTGCACAGAGTTTGCAATTCGGGCTTGTTGGTAAAGCATTCGGATTGCAACAGCGCGTTAATTGAGAGAAGTAGATAGACACAGCTAGGTCTATCTGCTTCTCTCATTTCCTCTGATCCCAGATAACACGCTGTTTCAATCAAATAAACAAACACGAATAAAACAACCAAATAAAAGAGAAGATGAGGTAAAAAAGAAAAAAGAACAACCTGCTCTCTCTACAGTACATCCGCTTCTATACAGTCCCACGCCCCAGGGTCGTGGGGGCGTGGGATAATCCCTCGTCCTCACGTATACACTACACGCACAGCGTGCGGCTACGAACGTCGACGCACTGCTGGACAGAGAATCACGTAGGTTCACCGCGCGAGGCTCGGGCAGGCACCTTGGACGACTACGTGAAGTCGATAAGAGAAGCTCGAGACGAAGTGGCGCCAGTCGGAACATCAGTATCCGCAATACTAAATCCGCTCAAAAAAAAAAAAAAAGACGATATCGTCTGGATAAGAGTTACTGTATATGCTACCAAAGGTAGCATATACAGTAACTCTAGTCTGGATAACGCCCGAACGCCCTCTTCCGGGAGGACTTAAAGTGCGCGGCGAAAGCCGGGCAACCGTTGTCCGCGTCGCAAAGTCCCCGCGAGGGTCGGCCCGGCACGTCGACCGTGGCAGGCATGCGAACAACGTCACTGCGTGCAGGCAACAGCGTCCGGTTCGCGACGCCGGCGGTAAGTCGGCGTGCACGGGAAGGCGTCGTCGAGGGGCGGACAGAACGCGGTGTAAGTATTAGGACGACCGGGTGTCGGTGGTGTGGCTGTATTATACGAGGCCCGCATCCGACGGAAGACAGGTAGGCTGCGGCAATGTTGTTACACGTGGTGCTCGCCGTTTCGCCTCGGTGGAGAGCGGGATTTCGGACGCAGGGTGAAGGGTGCCTCCGAAAGCGGGCTGTTATACGCGCGTATAAAAATGCGCGGTCAGAGTTTTTGTGTGGCTGCGTCCCGTCCGGTCTGTTTCTAATCCGGGAAAAAAAAAAAAAACTTGTTCGACCCAGGGGCACCGCGGGGCATTACGACACCTCGCGAAGCGGGGCGTTGTTGCCCCGCCGGAATGCTGCGGATGTGTACGAAGCATATAGACCGGTCTCGGGGAGAGCGACGGACGTTGCAGTTTAAGCATTGAGGGAAGAAGAAAAATCGGAGCCCTTCTGTCTTTGATTTTTTCTTTCTTGGGTTTTGTAAACTTCGCTATGCGGATGTGGCGTGGAGGAGCACACACACACACACACGGCGATACCGTTCGTTTTAAAGCGAATATTTGTTTGCCTTGCGTATAATAATAATAATAATAATAATAATAATAATAATAATAATAATAATAATAATAATAATAATGTCTATTAGCAAACGAGCAGCAGTTACAACATGCAGGTCTGCGAAAGCCACAGGCGGCTTCAAGGGCAGCGCATGGCAAACAGCAGGCAAATCATAGATAATCAAAAAGGTAGCACGAAAAACTCGAAATCTATTCGCGTAATGTATCGATATGTAATAGCTGTCGTTTTCAAACACTGTTACAGATATTAACAAATCGCATAATTTTCAGGCTGAAAAACAGATATCACAAAGTACAAAACGAACAGGGACGTTCGTAGAAGTAGTTCTTGTAGAACAAGCGACCTAATTAGTTCAAGGTAACACGATGTAAGCGACGCAACACAACCATGGACACACTACAAACCTCCAGAACCAACTCATAACTAAAACGGCGGAGGATCTGGAATATTTTCCAGCCCCTCCGCCGATCCAGTTCGGACGACGAGGGCGCGCGCCGTGCTATAAGCATATATACATGCGCGACCTGCCGACTCCATTTCTCGAGCAACTTTCACGCTTAAAATGCCTTTCCTTCGTCATTTACAATTCCCGACTGCACAAAACCTTTCCTCAGCGGACTCTACATGCAATCAAAGATCGGCACAGACGTCTAGACTGTAGCCTCCCAAGCCGTAGCGGCTGTTGACTATCCTCCGCCGATCTGGCGTTTACCTGTACCTTGCGGAAGCCCAGCTCCATCTCAGCGGGGAAGGGGCACTTCCTTACCTTCGCTGTTGTTCAGTTGTATACGCAGTATTAAATGCAGGTGTGCTAATGTACCGCAGACATATTTATCCCCCCCCCCCTTTTTTAAAGTATATTCTGTAGGAATCCTGATGAGGTCACAAATGGGGAGAACGGCTCTAAAGGAATTCAACGTATCGTACGACCGTTACTCGACAGAACTGCGTCCCATCGAAAAAGTACAAGCTCGTCTCGGCGTTTCGTTCAGTCGACCGCTTACCTTTTGCAGAGGACCATCGATGCTCAGTGATATAGCACCAGCAATGTGGCAAACTTGAGAACTGTACATGCGTGGCTGGGCCGCTTTCCAGCTTCGAAGGGAAAGCGCTGGTAGAATTTTTCGACCCAGAATTCCTGAGATTAAGCGGAAAGGGGGGGAGAAGCTCGACAACCGGGAGGGCTTTACCAGCAGCTGATGGTTTCTTCCTTTCTTTCTTTCTTTCTTTCTTTCTTTCTTTCTTTCTTTCTTTCTTTCTTTCTTTCTTTCTTTCTTTCTTTCTTTCTTTCTTTCTTTCTTTCTTTCCTTCTTTCGTTCTTTCTTTCTTTCTTTCTTTCTTTCTTTCTTTCTTCCGTTCTTTCTTTTCGACACGCTCTTTCCGTACAATTATTTCTGCGTGCTTTTCTAACGATCGCAAGAACTCGCCCACACAACGCGAAAGCATGGCAACCTTGAAGTCTGAAAACAAAAAAAAATAAAAAAAAGAAAAAGACGCTCTGACGGGAAAGCCATGCGCAGGCGCAACTTCAAAACTTCGTCACTCGCTTTGTACCCGCCCATCTGCCGCATTCCTTTTACCACCTCGCTTAAATGCGCCAGGAAAAAAAAAATAAAGAGAGAACAGCTGAGGAATAGGAAGAGCCGCAGTCGCATAGCAGAGGTCACCCAGTCAAAAATAACGCTGTAAGGTGCCGAGCTAAGGCGTCAAAAAAGCAAAGAAAGAAAAAGAAGGAGACAGAGAGAGAGAGAGAGAGAACGAGGCACTAAATGCTCCGCGAAAGAAATAAGGGAAAGAAACGTTTCTAAAACGCGTACACCACACGCCAGATAAACAGCAACAGGGAAGAAGAAAGGCCGAACTATACAGAAATCGGGTATAAAGCTTCAAAAACTGAACGCACAATGAAGCCACGGTGGTTCGCACGCACAGACACCACGAACAATTGGGCGCCGGCGCAACCACTTTCAAAAATGCTCTTCCTCCAAGGATATATCCCACACCTTTCGTTTACGGTCAAAACATCTCAAACGCTGGGTTCTCAACAATTCGAGCGTCTTCGCTCGAGTTCCGCGCGGGCTGCCTTCCTATTTCATTTATATCGCCTTTCTCCTATTTCCTTTTTTTGTTTTCACGGTCGCGCCGCGAAATAAAAAAACAAAGAAGAAAGGAAGAACAATGAAAATACGAAAAAAAGAATTTGCCGAGACGTTTTTTTCGCGGCTCCCTCCACTTCCCCGCGCTCAAGATGCCGGCTGCGCTCCATCGGCCCAGCGTGCCGAGGAAATGCGACCCGCGGGCAGCAGCAGCGGGTTCACTGTCAATGGCGCCTCGAAGCACGGCGCCCATTCCTTCTTCAGAAGCGCGCCTCTCTCGCTGTTCCTGCTGTTAAACGCACGACGTCTCGCACAGGGGGAGGGGGGGGGGGGGGCTCAGGGGCGCGCGCAGTGCCGGTCGTTCGCATTCCAAGGGCGGCCGTTTCAAAATCGCGTCCCGACCACTGCTGTTGCTGCCGCTGGTTGATACACCCCGCGCCGGCTAGCGTGCGCGTAGAGGCTGGACGTATACCCTCCACATACCGATACACTTCCCGCTCTGCGGTTGTAAGCGCGCGCCACGGCAGAAAAGAAAGTTGGCCGTTTCTTCCTCCTCTTTCGCTTCATTTCTTTTTCTCTTTTTATTTATTATTACTGTTATTGAGAAGTATTCCGTCAAAACATGAAATTCGCTTGGTCGGTATACTTTGGCCGTGTTGAATGGTAGTGCGAAAGACGCAACATCAGAGAAGAAGGTGTACCCCACACGATCGCGCTACTTGATAGCGATCGTCAGTGTCCCTTTCTTCTCTTGTGCAGCTGCGTCTTTTGCGCTGCAGTTCGTATGTGGTCAAGTATTTCTTTTTCAGGGGCTCCGTACAGGAAGCGATATTGAAAAGGCAGCTTACACGGAACGACCAGCAGTGCAATTGTCCGATATGTCGGCGTATCGCAAGTACATATACCGCATCAGTATGAATGGGAACACCTAATTTCAGTTTAAACATTAAAGATCATATGCCCTCCTCCTTTTTTTTTCCCTCACCCGCCGCGAGGTAGCGGTTTTGATCCCAGCCGCGGCAGTCACGTTCTGGTGGCTGCGGAATGTAAGAAACGCTCGTGTTTCCTGCTTCGGGTGCACGCTAAAGAACACCGGGTAGTTTAAAATTAATCATCAGCACTCCACCACGATGTTCTTCAGAACCCACTGAACAGTTCCGGGACCTTGAACTTCACAATGCTCTTTTCTTTTCATACACAGAAATAAATAAACGATATGTTTCAATTCACGGGGATCCTCGAGCAATGCAACTATACACTGTAAATAGCAGCGAATGGTGTATCGGGAGTGCATATGTACAGTTATCGCTGTTTTAACGCTGATTAAGTGTGTTCACTTTGACATTTGCGCAGTGTATATTTTTATTTATGCCCGCTAATCTCTCAGTATGATCGCATCCGGGCACTTGCTCTGGATTGCGTGTAAAAGCTCCTTTAGAAGCAGTAATATATAAAGTCACAGAAAGAAATAAAGCAAAATAAGTAACGGTGGTGGTGATCTTTGTTAAGCGCACGTTCTTACAGAAACAATGGGTCGACGATACACGCAGCCTTTATGCACAATGGCGTGCATTCTTAATACTCAAAGCTGTAACATAAGCGTTATTTTTTCCTGCTCTATGAGAAAGGCGTTGTCAGTACTACACATAACACCAGGTATCAACCGACGAAAGGTTACACTGCACGCTTTCATGCAGCGCGTAGTCAGTTATGAGCTTTAATACTAACCGACCCCGTGCTCTTTCTCTCCAAAACTGCGGGCTACCCTATATATCGATGAACTCGACAGTGACAGTCGACTCATACAACGGCGCCGACGTAGATTTCCGTACATATCGTCGCCGTTCTTACGTCACCACCGGATCAAATTTGTGTCCGCTCCCTTCTGCTGCCGCTCGTGGTGTCCTCCGTATACATACATATATCCATGGCTGCAGCCACGTAACTACCGCCATCACGACCTCACACCAAGGTGTCTGCGCACCATCCTCATACCACACACATACGCGCGCACATATCATTCGAGCCAATCTCGCTGGCTCGCAGGCATACAGTATACCTTCTTCGCTGTGATCAACGCAGATCACCAGCTATGGAACTCCACTTTTGCATCACCGTGCTTCACTGCGCACATAGTCATCACTTCCTTCCTCTTTTCTTCCTTCTATTCCCCTTTCCCTCACCCCCAGTGTAAGTTTGCAAACCGGATGCTCGTCCGGTTGAAAGGACCATCTTCTTCTTCTTCTTCTTCTTCTTCTTCTTCGCTATAAAGCCTCAGGGAACGATGATCGACGTGCCTCTTTCATCGAGAAATCGCGGCTGCGCCCAGACACCGTGATCGGACGCGTCGTCGAAGCAAGCAGGGGGGCTGGCGGTATCACGCGGACAGGTTTCCGAAGTCTCAAAGACGCGCGCGTGGTCTGGCATTCGGTGCCAAGGACATCGATCCTATAACGCGATTGCTATAGAACGGAGCAGGTTAAAAAAAAAAGTATCAATCGATTCAGCGGCGACCGGGGAGAAAGGACGACTGCGCTTATCGCCTAAAGCGGCGCTGACGCTGTTGCCGTTGGCGCCGTCGCCAGGAGCGAAAAGCTCGCGTCACGAACTGTGTCGCCGAATCGCCGTCCCCGGCGGCAGAGTCGTGAATGCGCGTCGTTCACGTTGCCCGTCGTTGTTGGAGATTGGAGGACGGGCGTCGTGGGCTCTCGCGCGCGCGGAGTAAGCTCCCACGCTCGCTCGACAGCTGTGACGTCATGGTTGCACAGTGCACGCACGTATAAGCGCCGGCACTGCACGACCCAATCAGAGTTCTGTTCGCCACGACACTTTCTATAGACCACATCTCGTTTCTATCTTTTCGTACACTTGCTCAGTGATATGCGCCGGTCAATTCTCCGAAATGTAAGCAAAGTGCAAACTCCTGTATATATATATATATATATATATATATATATATATATATATATATATATATATATATATATATATATATATACCAAGCGGGGAGTCCTTCAAAGGACGGGATAACGCGTAGAAGACATTATAGATGTACCACTGTAACTAAAATTTAGATCGACTCACTCGCTCGAACAAGATCCAAATGTGAGTGCAAACTGTACAGCATCTAAAAAAAGATACTTTCTGCCCAGTTAAAAGATCTTGATTACTTCAGAGCGATAGAAGGGAATTCTTCCCTTTCCTAAGTTTCTCTGAACGATCACCGGTCGGCTGCATGTTACACCTTGACACAAACACCTTCAGTTGGCTTCATATACAGTGTGTCCGTAAGGTGATGGTGCGCTTTTGACTGGTTACAGGAAATAAACCAAACATAAGAGAACTGTGAAACTTTCAGCAAATGATACCAAAACTCTCCAAGTTTCATGCCTGTTCATTTTCTATGTGGCCTCCATTTGTTGCCCTACACACGTCTAAAGGATATTCAAGTTCTTCCCACAAACGGTTAAGGGCGTAGAATAACGTCCGTGGTTCTCTGTTTTAATTGATTGAATGGTGGCGCTCCGTTGTATACGCCACGATATTCACGTTGCACTTTGGTCACGGATTCAAATTCAGCAAGCCACAGAACACGCTGAACTCTCCTCTGTATACCGTCCACATCTCGACAGGCGCGGACGCGGGCCGATCCGCTGCTGCGCAATTCGTGACGCTGCGTCATCCCCTGTTTGGCGCACAACCTTGTACATCATATATACCACGGAAACTTGGACAGCTTTCCTTTTATTTGGTGAAGATTTCACACTTCTACCTTGTTTCGTTGCTTTCAGGTGACCGGTCAAAAGTGCACCGTGACTTTACGGACACACTGTATATATGATCGTTGCCAAGAATCGAGCCCCGCTTCTCCACCCGATTCTTCTCGCTCTGTCGAGGGTATGCGGGCATCGGAGGAAAGCGAACACCGCTTCTCATCCACCCCCATGCAGACTCCCGACGAAAACGTTGCTGCCGCTGCCAGTGACGAGGAACGTCTCTCGAACGCCGCGCATACATATATGTGCGGGCAGACTCGAACAAGCGCGCTCACTCGAAATGGTGCCACCACCGGTCGCTGCTCGCTTTCGGGACGCCCTCGCTCGTGAGGACGCGTGCTCGCCGAGCCACCGCTACACAGTGTCAGCGCGTCGTCTCGATGTTTCGTACGCGGCCGTGCACATCATCTCCAGCGCGCTGTCCGTCAAGCGGCACGCTGGGTGCGCACGAGAGGAGGACGCTGGACGAGGGGGCGAGTCCCCGAAGTGGAGCGTGAGAGCATCGCACCCCGCCGACACTCCTCCTACTGGCATCGAGCGTGACGCGCTGGTGTAGGCACTACGCGCCGCAGGGAGCGAGCACGAGGAGACGATCTCACTGTAAAAGGTAGGGGGGGGGGGAGGGGGGGGCGGGTAGCCACCCATTGTTTTCGCCTTCGCGCCATCTTGTCCGGCTAGCCACCCACTTGGCCGCGGCCGGGAGCCACGCCTCCCCCCATCTGAGCGGCGGCCTTCGCGCCGGTTAATAATGAGACCGACGGAGCACGGGAAGGTTACGTAGTCGTGGAAGATGTGGGGAGAGAGTATACGTATACATACACTGCCCGTCAGAACGGTACGTGCCCCGCGCGTCTCGGAAACTGCAGTCGCCGAGGAGAGGCTGCTGCGAGAAAAAAAGAAAAGAAAAGGCTGACACCCAACACTATAGCGAACCTCCGTCCACAGGGGCAACTTGTCCCACAACCGCGCGGCGGTCCTCGCGCCCTTCGCGAGTCCACTACGGCCGAGCATTAAGGGCCGTCCGGGAATCGTCGGGGAAAAAAAAAGTACGCGCCCGCCGAAAAACGATGCCCTCGTAATTACCATCGGAAAAGTTCCGCGATATATGTTTCTCTTCTTCGGTGGCCAACAGCATTCTGGGTTACGTTGGAGAGTTCGCTCCGCACGCCCGCTGAATACATATAGCCGAAATACGTATTCGAGCGCACGTGAGTACACACACACCTCGCTGGCTGGCCCCAAATCGCCAACAAAGGACAGCATCTCAAGACTCACTTGTGTTGCCACAAGAGAGACTGAAGCCGTCTTCGAAGGAGCGTGTAATCTTCGCCGCTGCTTCCACAGTTCTTCGAAATGAAAAAAGCTCAATGAAACACGAACAGCAGATCCTCTTCCGCATTGCCTACGCTCACTCGTGCATGCGACCGGGCAACGCCATACTTCGGAAAGGGGAGACGGCGAGTTTTACTGCAGTCAGCAACTCGCTCATCATCGTCATATGTGAACCGCACTTACGAGCTGCGAGAAACACAATAGAATCCTTTCGGTGAGGACCTTTTCGGACCTTCTGTAGCAGGTGAAAACAGGCCCTGGGGCACGGAAGACGCCGTCTGGTTCTCTCCTCCTCAAATGCATTTCAGCCATACCTTGCTTCTTCGTGGACGTCGCACTTAAAGCCCCTCCATACACATTTCCGCCGACACGGTGGCACGTGGATGCAGGGGCTTTAGTCGCACTGACGTGAGCGCTCGCGCGAGACAATGTACGCGCTCATGATCGCAAGTGAATAACGGGACTGGTCGGGACCAGGTCTGCCACGTCACAGGAGGAGAACTTGTCTTCATGTCACGGCGTTTACGCGTGTATAATAAGCCTTTCGGCAGGGACGGACAGATATGTCACGGCTGAAGCTCGGAGCATACGAGTTCCTCGGCTTTTTACACGACCGCGTGGCTCCGGTGGGTATATGACGTCCGACAGTTATCGCAGACGGGCCGCTGTCCGGTAAGACAATGGGGCTTCAACGACTCTCCCCGCTTGGACACCATAATGTGTGCGCATGTTCTCGGACGACACCGAACCCCGCTGCGAGTGAATTACTTTGTCTTAAGTCTCTAGGGAACGTCCGCTGGCGTGCTCCACACAATGCGAGGCAGTGTAGTAACGCGTAAACGATTCAAAGTTAAACTTTCAACGCCGCGCACACACGTATGTAGGAGGACAGCTGGAGGAGACAGGCTTGCCACGCTTTCAAGGTCAACGATTCAGGATAGGGCTATCTTCTTTCTTTGCGTTCGTTATAGCAATCAACGCGATGTTCCGGGTACGCGTTCCGCATACAGCTACTAACAGCCACATTTCTTCGCAGTAGTCATTCACACGCCTTCGTATAAGAGATAGGGAGAAGGGGAAAAAAAAAAGAAAGGAGTGCAACATAGAAACGACGAAAACAGTGGCAAAGCGCGCTCGCGCAACCGGGAATTACGGCTCGCCGACAATCGTCCATCCGCGGACGCTTGTGGGCGCCTCCTGACCTGCCCACTTGACCGAGACGCCTTCCGCTATTCGGCCAAGCGCAGCGCCGGACAATGCGTGCGCCCCTCAATCTTGACCACGCGACGCCGAAGTGCGCGGCGATTCCAAAGGCGCAACTATATGTGCGCGCACAGCGCCGAATAAACGGCGGACATGCGCACTTCTTTGTTTGTTGTTTAGTTTTCCTGCGCTTTCGCGATCGTCACCATGGCACCATCTTGCCCAATCGCAGCCGTGGCCTTGGGAGCTGCCCCCTTCTGACACGCTCGGTAAACTTGAGGTCCGCGTAGCGACCACGTGCGTGGCGTCGTCGTTGGACCAGGAGTCCCGTTGCGGCATAATTACCGGATGGTTACGATAGCCCCCCCCCCTCCCCCCCGCGCTTTTTCGAAGCGTCCGACGGACTCGGAGTGGAGGAGAGGCAAGGGGAAGCGGAAGCGGATGATGGGAGGGGGGAGTAGGAGGGAGTGGGGATTAGGCCGCGTGTCAGGCGAAACGGATAGCCTTAAGAACGGATGTTCTTTTTCAAAACAGGTATAGCCGTATATGCGAACAGGTATAAGAATGAAAGCGAAGAGAGCTGGCCAAGTAATAAGAGTATAATTTGGCGGGCACCCAGGGGGTCGTTTATACAAACATATATACATATAGTGCTTGAATAGGCCCCCGCACATCCGCAACGGGAGTCGCGTACAGCTCGACAGAAGTACACACGCGAAATCGGGACAGGCGCGAGCGAGCGGATGATTCAGAGAAGTATAGAGAACCGGTGCGCTCAAGCGAGCTTGCAGTTGATCTCGAGAGGCAGCTCGTTTAGCTGGACGGTTTATTTTAAAGTTGAAACGGCGCGTCCCATTGGCGAGGAAATAGCCCGTGCACGTACGTTGTTCTGGGCAGTGCACATATGGGTTTAAGTGGTGTTGGATGGAATGATACTTCCCTGTACGTATACACCACCTGGCTTACGATATTTCACGTATAAAAAAGACAGTGCGCTGGTCTAAGCTACAGCGCGAGGCACTCCGCAAGAACTGCGTACCCTCAGCAGATCGTCTGCAAGACAATCACGCTACAGCTGCCTAATAGCAAGCGCATTATACGCGTATACATTTTGATTCGTCTGCTACAAACGCGCAGGCCGGAGTGGACAAGCGTGGCCCCTGCTAATGCCAAGCTTGTTTTTTGAAACACACGTCAAATGCAAGCATGGTGCTGAGCTTGTAAGCACGGAGGCACTTTGAACGAGTGGATGCGCAAGTTAGTGAGCGCGAGCATACGCGCTCGACTTGATGAAGAAAAAAAAAAGAAGGAAAGAAAAGAAAGAGGGTGGTGACTCGCGTTTCATACATGCAGCGAGCACATTTAAACGGACAGCGTTTGCAGGTGCAGAACAATTCGAACAACGGGTGAGGACAGAACGTGTACACTGTACACGCGAACCACGGCACATGCTGTATGCGGAAGAATACTACAGTGAACATGTATGCTTATTCCACACATTGAACGGGTCGGTAAACCCGCAATCTCTCAAAAATGCTAAGCTATATAGAGGTCTGTTGCTGTGCGGTGCAGTATACAGGAGAACAATTATGTTGAACTGACACGCAGGGTTGCTCGGTAGGCATGTAATATTGCAGAAAAAAAAAAGAACTAGACAGTATTGTGTCGTGTCGTGTCGGAAACAATATCGATAAGATAGAGAGATTTTGACGATGGCGCCCTTTTATTATCAACTCAGTGCGGCATTGTTTCGTTCGAGGTCTACCATCTCGCACCGAGCTCCGGGCGCTTCGTCTGCCGCTCAACGACAGCCGGACGAGAAATGTTGCTTAGTACCAGACAGCGAATAAACAAGTTTCGAATGAAGGCAATGAAACTGGGGGCATGAGACGATTACACATTCTTCTATCGCAACACTCTGTTCACTGGCAGAATGTTTGCCCAGTTCCACAGAGTTATATCACAATGGGCCCCTACTCTGAACTCTATACCGGCCGCTCGAACGAGTTGTCAAGCGCCAGCAGCCAATTCTTTATTGCCGATGAAGTTGAAAGAGCGAATAAGCACAACTCCGTTACCTCGCATTCTTTTGGTTATATATGCGCTTTATTTGCTGGTCATTTGATCCTGTTATTTGTTGATGTTTGTAAATTCGCTGAACTGCTGCTTTTCTTCTATATTTGTGAAGTTTTGTACTGTTGTGGCCCTGTTTTGGGTTTGCAATATAATACAAATAAATAAATAAATAAATAAATAAATAAATAAATAAATAAATAAATAAATAAATAAATAAATAAATAAATAAATCTCTCTTTAATCTCCCGGGCGTTAACTTAGCCCTGTCTTCTGATTCCATCTCGCATTAGTTTCATTACTTACATCTTTTTAAGAATTTCGCAAGAAAATACAATGTAACTGCAAAAAAAAAAAGAAAAATGAAAGAAAGAAAAGCAGGTTTTACTAAAAAATAAGCACTGCACCAACAGCCCTTCTTATTACCGTGCTCAATGCCCTTTGTAATGCGAATTGATGGTGTGGATCACTGTTGTAGAATATTATATATCGATTTCTCCTTTGCCCTAATGCGCTCCTCACTCAGCGGACGGTTTTCCCCGTCTTAATAATATTTTGCTCCCCTCTGGCGTCCGTGAGGTTGTTGTCCAAAATGAAGTATAAGCAAATAAACGTTACTTTTTTCTCACTAATCGCAGCGTTACAGCCACGGAAATGTTTGACATATCAGCAGCGCTCTCGTCGGCCACCTCTGCTTCGTTCCCACTCAAACGCGACCAACGCACGGTGCCTGTCAACCCGATTTCGTTCTATATACACCCGTCAGGCTACACCCGCACCTGCCTACCAAGCTGCACACTAAACCGCACTCGTTGTTCCGGCGTCCGGATCATGCGCGACAGGCCACCAACGAAAAGCTGGAGAAAAGGAAAGAAGAAAGGAAAGAAGAAAGGAAGGAAGAAAGGAAGGAAGAGGGAGGAAAATAACAGCTATCGGACTCGCAAGCGCATCGCTTGAACGCCGACGTTCGAGAACGGGTGACGTGTGTGGGTTCGGCGATCAAAGAGAGATCGAAGAAAGCGCAGGCGCTGCGAACGGCGAAAAATAATGCACGCCTTCGCGCACACTTTTACTATGCGTGTCAGAAACGCCACGCTTCCGCGGTGAACGCTATAACAACGGCAAGGAAGGCCGCTTCGAGAAAAAGTTCACTAGCCGCTCGGGACCTTTTGACCCCCCGCGCTTTTTTCGAACGCGGCCAACCTATATGTGCAGTTTCGAATCGCGTCGATCCCGCGGCGTATCAGGCGGCAAACACGCGCGCACTCGAGGCGAGAAAGTGTAACTCTGTACGATATATATATATACATACAGCGTGCAGCAAGCCTGCCGCCGCTCGCATCGATGCCGCTCTCGTGCGCAACACATGACAGAAATGGCGGCGTGCCCGCACTCAATAGTTCCGTTGCTTCTATGCGCGTCGTCGTCGACCGTCGGAAGCAGATGTGAAACGCCGCCGACCCGCCTCCTCGACCTGCGGATCGAGCGATATGGGAAAGTTTCGTACATGGACAGAAGGAACAGTCTGCGCAAGCCGGCGTCACCGGCGCTGCACGTCTTTACCAGAAGACGCATAACCGGACGCACGCATCACTAACCCTCTCCCCCCTCCCCTCCTCCCATACTGGGGTGCCGTGTACGTTCCTTCCTGCCTGCCTTTACGATCGAGGTCGGTTGAGACAGCGAAAGCGGCACCCCCGGACGGTATAGTATATAATATCACCAGCAGCAACAGCAGCAGCGGTAGCATACTGGTATACAACAGTGCCGACCCCGTATTGCCGCGGTGAGCGCACGTACGTGTCTACATCGAAAGGGGGGCGAGAAACAAAGGAACGCAACCTGCCGAAAAGGAGGCTGCTTGCTAGCTTGCCTGCCTGCTCGGCCACGAGGACAAAAAAGCCACGGGGGAGGACGGGGGAGGACGGGCGATGCGCGCGATCGCAATCGACGCGAGAGGTCACTATTCGGTGTCGTTACACCGCGCCGGTTGCTGGCGGGTCAGTCGCGGCCGTTGTCGTCTCGATATCACAAAAGAGGAAGGGAGAAAAAAAAAAAGAAAGAATGGGAATCGAGAAAAACAAAGGGTGACACAGGGACGCCAGTCCCACGCATGGGAAGGACGTCGGCACGCGTGATGATGATGATGATGTGTGGTTTTTTGTGGCGCAAGGGCCAGCGTGTATGCGTACACGCCGAAGCAGGATGTGCTTGCAAGGACAATCCGGGCTTTCCTCCGAGATGACGCGTAACGGCTGCGAGGAGGCGTTCGCAGCGACAACCTTTGTGTGCGACTGTGGTAGCGGGTGGTGGTGGCGGTGACGAGAACTTTCGTAACCGCTGTGCGGTACACGAGGAAGGCCACCTCGACAGTGCGGATGCCATACGGATAAAGATCTGCGGACGCCCTTCGCGCCCTGTTCTCCCGAGGGACCATAGGTCGACGCTCACGATTTCATCGGCAAAGAAACTCCTTGCAGAGTACACACGCCTATATGTACACATCGTTGCTGGTACACGTCACAGACCAGCACGGGAGGCATCACAATGGATCGCTACTGCGATACGGACACTCGTTGCGCACAGTCAAGCGTGGCGTGTATATACACGTATTACTCCTCGCTTTCCGGCTCGTTAGCGATGCGTTAGTCTCATTAGCATCGCGCCTACTGTTTCCTGCCTCTTTCACTATTTTTATCGTTCCTTTCTTCGTTGGTTTCCCAGATAGAAGTCTATAAGGAAGGGCCGAGACTGTTACGCTGCTCGATCTTAAAGGGCCCCTGAAACGGTTCGGACAAATTTTGTAGGCGCGTAGGGTACAGCTTAAGTAGAACATTCGCACCACAATTTAAGTGAAGCGTTACGTAATAATGGAGCTGCAAGCGATTAGAAGTTACCCTCCTCCCTAGCTATGCTTTTCCTCCTCAACTCGCTCGCCGAGCGAGCGGCGCTAAGCTCCGCCTTCACTGGTTCAGCGTCACGATGCGACGTCACATCGCTCACTTCCGGTTGTTTAGGAGCACGCCCCCTCCCGCGCGAGACCTCTCCGCTAGCCGATTGGCCGTCGACCGAGAGCTATCGAAGCAGCGTGCGTTGCGAGCATTCTGTCGTAGCGCCGAACGTGTCCGGTACTCCGCTAGATACAGGCAAGCTGGTCATTTCGGCAAATGACTGGAGGCATAAACTCAAGCTGATGAAGGAACTTTAGCGTAGACGTACGTGAGCAGCCTGATCGGTCTGCACGGTCCAGACACTTGCTGGCGCAGCGCTTAACCAGTCAAACAAAGCGCTAATATTGCTCTAACCAAGTGTAAAGCATTTTAAACATTTATAAATCAACGTGTTGATGATTACACTCCTGCGAAAAATACACACCAGCAGCAAAGAATACACTTCGTTGCTGCTACTGTGTATGGTTGAGCTCTGTGCCACCAGGTGGCTGCACCGTGCAGACCATTCACATTTGCCCTTCTGCTCATCTCGTGGCTCATCCCGGCACAGATCGCCAAAATCGTTTCAGGGTCCCTTTAACGCAATATCGTTAAAGGGACCCTGAAACGATTTTGGCGATTTTCTACAAACGTACTGAGTCGTTAGAGTAGGTTCTTCTGATCATTAATTGATGCATCTAAGTGCTCTGCGTAAAGCGTGTAATTTATTATAAGGTTTTAAAAATACACATCGCTGCCGATCGCAGCGCATTGCTCGGCGGAATTTTAAGCCGCCCCTACCCATATGATGCAAATAACCCATATTACGTCACATGGGCGAGCTATCTGATTGGCTGACCAGGGCGCGTGGTCGATAATTTTTCCAACTTTATGGTGAACAAATGATGCTCGTAATAGTTGGAATGTTAGTTACTTTGTTTTTGTAAAAAGAAAATAACTTAAAGAGAATACACAAGAATAGTTTTTAGTACACTTCAGCACTTCCGGCACACAGCAAGTGTCGTGTGCTTGTGTTACAACGTACTCCATTTTGACGAGAGCTCCGCGGTCAGAGTCGGTCTCAGTCTTTTCGCGAGCACTATGATTCGACTTTGTTGCCTTGTGGACTGCAAACCTAGCGACCTGCAAACCGCGAGTCCAGTATTAGGGCAAACGCAAGCGCAAGGGGACAGGGTCTGGCCGCTTGACTGTGCCGGGATGAGCCACGAGATGAGCAGAAGGGCAAATGTGAATGGTCTGCACGGTGCAGCCACCTGGTGGCACAGAGCTCAACCATACACAGTAACAGCAACGAAGTGTATGCTTTGCTGCTGGTGTGTATTTTTCGCAGGAGTGTAATCATCAACACGTTGATTTATAAATGTTTAAAATGCTTTACACTTGGTTAGAGCAATATTAGCGCTTTGTTTGACTGGTTAAGCGCTGCGCCAGCAAGTGTCTGGACCGTGCAGACCGATCAGGCTGCTCACGTACGTCTACGCTAAAGTTCCTTCATCAGCTTGAGTTTATGCCTCCAGTCATTTGCCGAAATGACCAGCTTGCCTGTATCTAGCGGAGTACCGGACACGTTCGGCGCTACGACAGAATGCTCGCAACGCACGCTGCTTCGATAGCTCTCGGTCGACGGCCAATCGGCTAGCGGAGAGGTCTCGCGCGGGAGGGGGCGTGCTCCTAAACAACCGGAAGTGAGCGATGTGACGTCGCATCGTGACGCTGAACCAGTGAAGGCGGAGCTTAGCGCCGCTCGCTTGGCGAGCGAGTTGAGGAGGAAAAGCATAGCTAGGGAGGAGGGTAACTTCTAATCGCTTGCAGCTCCATTATTACGTAACGCTTCACTTAAATTGTGGTGCGAATGTTCTACTTAAGCTGTACCCTACGCGCCTACAAAATTTGTCCGAACCGTTTCAGGGGCCCTTTAAGGGCACCGTGTCGGAGAAAACCCGGCGTCCAGCGCGGGACGTCGTTTCGGCAAAAAGAAGATTCGACCACGCATACCCAACCACGCAGGCCCTCCGTGTACCGTAAAGAAGTTACTGAACTAATTAGATTTCTCAAAGTAAGATACGTCAGAAAAATCGTAAAGTATGACTTACACGCAACCTATAGACATGATAGCGTCGGTTGTAATTTGAATCTATGAGAAAACATAATTATGTTACGCGGAAAGGGAAACCCTTTTCCAGCGCTTCTACCATTCATAGACCGGCCACGGCGTCCGAGATATGCGCGCACCCGGTTTTTTGCAACCCCTCCAGGTGGCGCTCGTGTCCGCCGTATCTCTGGCCTCCTTGGAGCTTTTGGGTTCAGCGAGAGCAGGGGGAAAGTAGATTTGTCCGCAGTAGAGATTAGCGGCGCTTGGAAGATTGGTGGAAATAGGGAAACGACAAACGACGGAGGCGTGCAAAAACAAAGTTCACAAACAGGGGCTCTGAAAGTTTGGTTACGGGAATTCATAGTGTATTTTTTTTCTTTCGTTTTCTTTCTTCTTTAACACAGGTAGGACATTAGGCAATATAATAACGAGAGCTTGGTAGCGCAACCCATCACTCCGTTCCAAAGGGGACGCTCACAGCATCCATCCATCCATCCATCCATCCATCCATCCATCCATCCATCCATCCATCCATCCATCCATCCATCCATCCATCCATCCATCCATCCATCCATCCATCCATCGCAGCCCACGCAAGAGGCCGCGTTTCTACCCTAACGCTCGCCTTCGTGCATAGCTTTCGCCACCAGCGTTTCCCGGTAAACATTGCTGTTATATAAGCTGCAGTTGCCGGGAAGCGTGAGAAGCAGTCAGGGATCTTTGAAAGCTATCGCGTTCCACTATTAGCGGCGAAGCTTAAGCGCCCTCCAAATTTTTGCCTCATCTATCCTCATAAATACTTAATTAGTACGACATGCGTATACAGTCTGCTACACAGAGTAGCATAAGCTAACAACGACGATTGCAGCAGCTTAAAACGCCCGAGTGTATACTGCACCCATTTGCGTTACGAACTACACAGCAAACACGCGAGGTCGCTCGGACTGCTCCGGCCCGTCCTTAGATTTCTTCTCCATATTCTCTTACTCGCTACCTCTCGTGCGGTCGCGCAGGTGCCTAGCTGTCATAACAACAAGCAATCCCAACGGACTCCCACATGAAATCTGCCCAACCCTCCCACACGCGCAATCGCACGCGTCCGCGCTTCCTTGTGCCCGCCGTTCGACTCTGGGGCGTGAAATCGGTGACACAACCAACCAGCGAAACGAGGTCGGCTACGAACAACAGGGAGTGCAACACGGGGACGGCGGTCGTCGGTGGCCAGGGGAATTCACTCAACCGGAAAAGGAGAACCGAGCGATTGAAACGAGGCCGCGTATGAGAGCGAAAACAAAAGCGGAATTCCGATCGCGAAGTGAATTGAATAGACTATTACGACGACCACCATCACTACCGCGGCGGGGGGGGGACAACGATGACACGGCGGGAGGCGAAGGCGGAGGACAAAGAGAGAAGAAAGGGAGAATAGATCCCGACCCCCCCCCCTCTTCCTTCTCCTCCTCCTCATCTGACCACCGGAGCTCGGGCATGCAGCTGGGCAGCGGCGAGCGACGACCCACATTTCCGCAAACGCCAGCAGCCCGCGCCCACCGAGCGCGTCGTCGTTTTATTCCGCTCCCCCCCCCCCCCCCCCCACCAGTCATCACGATAGGCACAAACTTGTTTTGTCCCGAATCGCACGGCGGAGAAAAACGGCCAAATCGCTACGCGTCTCACGCGCACCGTTTGCGCGGCTGTGGAGAATACCGCATATATATAATACTATATCGGAT
The DNA here is from genome assembly GCF_038994185.2 of Dermacentor albipictus. NCBI lineage: Eukaryota > Metazoa > Arthropoda > Arachnida > Ixodida > Ixodidae > Dermacentor > Dermacentor albipictus. The sequence goes on along the minus strand of NC_091822.1, from coordinate 105,658,734 downwards.
ATTGTGTCCGCGCCGCGTGATTGCTGTGCGGATGAAGTGTTTCGTTCGGCTTCCGATCCCCCCAGCAAGTCGCCGCCCCCTCACCTCCCTCCTCGCTGCAGTCACGACGCCCCCGAAAACGCTCCTCGGCGGTTTGTCTTCTCGCGGGGCAAACGGCGCGGTAGAAATAAAACCTCTCGCCCGCTGTGCGGCTTTGTGGGACAAACGGACGGACGCACTTAAAAGGACGAACGAACGAACACGCGGAACAGCGGCGCGTAATTGGTTCCGCTTCCACGCGGATAAACCTCGCCCCGTGGGACGAGAGTCGGTAGCGGCGGCGCTCTGCCGCGCTTGATCGATTTTAAACGTATCGCCGCCGATTTAAAACTCTCGACGGCGCCCTTCCTTCTCGGGTATCTTCGCGTCGTCCAGGTGTTTAGTTCCGGCTGCGCGCGGCGTCGAGGAAGGGAAAGGGGGCTGAGAGAGGATGAGGAGGAAGCTGTAATTGCGCGACGTTTTATTTTCGCTGTTCCACGCAGACACTGTTCGGCCCGCTTTTCTTTTTTTTTCACTCAATCTGCGCGGGATGGAGACACGCTCTGCCAGAGACGAGGCGGCCCTACTGTACTGCCCTTGTCCCCAGCACACGCACGTGCGCACACGCGCACGCACACAATCGCCCCACATTTGCGGAGACGCAGGGAACGACGGTCGGTTCCGCGCGTGTGTCGGAAACGCGCCTCGCCGTTGCAGGGAGATAATTCGCTCAAGAAGCGAAGATATCCGTGATAGAGTAAGAAAAAGAGCCTTTATACTGCTCGCGATATGACGCTCCAGGTCGCCACTGGCTCCCGACCGCGGAGCAGTTGCGAATTCCGAACGTCAGCTGTGTGTTATGGTCAGGATATCTAGAGAAGCCACGGAGAACATTAGAACAACAAAAGGCTGAGCGAGTTTGCAAGTATTCTTGGTACGAAAAGTCGGGCGCTATATATAGGCAGACAGGGTTGGACAGCAAATGAAGCTACAGCGGATATTATAGTTGAAATTAAGACAAATAATTCAGGCAGTCTATATTGTCTAGAGAATATAGACAGGCTTAGTTGCCTCCTTTCGATGTCCTTCCGCCTAAAAAAAAAAAAATGGCTGTGGCTTAGGTAAGGTTAAGCCCAGGATGCGAAGCATACTAGCCTTTATTTTAGTTGTTGAACCACTGTTTAGCCTGGTGAACTGCTGTTGCTTGGCTATATTTGGTTCGGCTAGACGAAGAAACAACTCATGCATTACTTCTTCGCCTTCAAGAGTGGAACGCGACAGCGTTCCCGTCGACCCGCCAAGGGGTGTAAGACAATGGGCTACAGGGCAGCGACTACGCGCCCCGCATTGGACGCGGTGAGCGTCGAGCAAAGCAGCGTTCGGCGCGGCAACGAAATGTGCGCCTGAGCAAGAGACGCACGCCTTAGAAACAGCGCGTTTCTAAGGCAACACCGCATTCACTAGAGGCGCTTTTGTACCGCTTTGAAGCGTTGTACTCGTGGCTCAGTGGTAGCGTCTCCGTCCCACACTCCGGAGACCCTAGTTCGATTCCCACCCAGCCCGTCTTGCAAGAGTTGAGCCAAAGCCACTTCTCCTCTGTCGTGACGTCACGGTGTCACGTGATTTCATGGCCACCGCCGCGCCTGAGGAGCTGGGTTGAGCCCTCGTAATATGCTTCGCATAAAAAAAAAAGAAGAGCCAAGAAGAAAAGCTTGATTCGCACGACGATGAGGATCGCTGATTCACTCAGTCAACGAGCACGACGTACCGAATCACGCCGCACACAATGGGCTCCGCAACCGGGCGCTTCGAATCGTTGCAGCTCAGAAACATCGCGCTTGTTGTCTGCGGACTGAATCAGCGATCCGTCGATTGTTTCCAGGTTAAGATAGCTGCGGCACCCGGAAGTCCTGTAAGCGTTCGCATAAGCCTACAGGTCACAGCAAAAATGCCGTGCAGTCAGATGTGACCGTGACAAACAAGTTGCGATCAAAAACCAAATCCTGACTTTCCGATGCAGTGGCCTGTCGTTATTTCGACCTTTGCGGGACCGCAATACTTTGGTCGTATTATGCGAAAAGCCGAATTAACAAACATCAGCAAAATTAACGAATTGAAATATTTTTATGGTGGAAGCGTGCCATCTATGTCTTTCTGCTTCTTGCTCTTGAAGCGCGACTTAACCGGCACGCGGCAAGAAGCACCGACATGTTTAAACGCTGCCTCAGCGTACGGCTGAATGGGAAAAGTTCTGTGAATAAAGGCAGAGTAAAACAGCTTCAGGCTTAGTGAAGCAGTAGCACCATTTGTTGAATTTCGCGCACGGGGGGACGCCGATGGGTGTCGAATTACCCGAAGCGGCATGGTTTCGTGTTCTAACTAAAAAAGCGTTTCTTCCACAGCAATGTATCTCGTCGAGGCTTTTTACAACGTTCGAATTAAGCAAGAAGTCGCATCAACCGAGATCCAACAAACGGGAGTCGACTGTATGTATGTAAGGACGGTTCTGTCTCGTTTAATGACTCGAAACTTTCTCTACAACGACTCGCAAGTGCACTGCCAGTTGACTCGTGTCGGCTGATTCTGACAGGACTGCACAGTTCAATGTAGCGAGGTTTCCTTCTGGTAAGGCAAGTTCTTGAAGTGACGGTTCTTTTTTTTTTTCAAATTATGCACAAGCTGCTTACACATTCTACACGCACAGTCCATATAGTACATATACACTGTGCGGAGTGTCGGTACTGCCTCGTCGAGAGCCATCCTTTCCCACAGCTTCGCAGCGCAGGCAGTCCCATACAGGAGCGCGATGCCATGCATGGAATGTCCTTGCCCGGCTACCGTTCCCCGGTTATATACTTCGCAAACGTGCGCTACACGCGTGCTTCAAGAGCGCGCCATGGGGAAGATATATATCCCACGTAAAAACTTCATTCCTTCCTCGCGCACACACTCCCGCTATATATATACATATATACGTGCACGGGAGCCGGCCGCTCCTTCGTTAAGTGCGCGCACGCCGCTTCGCACTTTCCTCCGTCCGACGGACACGAGTGCGTGAGAGGCGTCGCCGCCGCACAAGCAGCGTGATGGCCATCGTACACGCGGGCCGAGGCACATCGTGAACGGAACCGTGGGACCAGATGCAATACACAGTAGTGTATAGACATAGATCGGCAGGAGGCTTTGAACGCGTGCGAATTTGTGTACGGGAAGATGCACGAGCGTGGCCCTATACAGCGTCTCGAGGTTTTAGAGAAGTATCGGAAGTTCGGAGTGCGCGCCGTGCTCATTTCCACGCGCTCTTATTGCCAGGTGGGAAGGACGGTAACAAATGGGCAGCCACATTGTTTGCTACGCATTCCAAAGGCCAGCTGCCCCGGCCGCGCGATTTATCCTAAAGGAGGGCGCGCACGCAATGCAGAGCTTTTCGGGAGCTCGCGTTCAAGAACCCCCAAGCGTGAAGGATTAGAACAACGAAAAGGCTGAGCGAGTTTGCAAGTATTCTTGGTACGAAAAGTCGGGCGCTAAATAGGCAGGCAGGGTTGGAGAGCAAATTAAGGTATAGCGAATATCGTATAGTTCAAATTAAGAGAAGTAACTTAGTGTGTCTATACATATTGATTGTCTGCGTACAGGCTACAAATAGACTGAGTGGCCTTCTTTCGACGTGCTTTTGGACATATAAACTGTACGGGCTGTGTGAGACAAACTTCGCCCGCACATCATTTGTTCATAATGCGGCCCACACGCCCCCGAATAAGTCTTTTGTAAACAGCTAGCGCATAGACAGATTCTATAGACCTCATAACATAATGTCCACAGACTTCGTGCCGGCTGGATAAATAAGTGGAGAAACAGGAAATCGGCTAGGAGCGAGGAAGAGACGCTCCAGGTACGTATATAGTTACTTATAAATACATCGTGTTGGCCTTCTCAGAGCCCGATATTTGTCTATCTTTCTCACCTAGCAGCCTACTAGCACACATAAAGAAGTACTGCGAGCTTCATAACGATGCGAGACCTTAACAGTGCGGCGAGAGAAGAAGAAACAAACGAAAGAAGAGAGACAGTGTATACAACGACCGAGAGAGAAAGATTAAGTTCCGCAGCCTGCAGTCACCTTCAAAGAAAGGCTCGCGGCCATACGGGGAAGACGGCCGGGTTTATAAATAATGCTCGCCCATGGCGGAATCGTAACTATTCCCGGCTTCGCAAATGTGTGCGCTCTTCGCGCGTTTCTGCCTTTCGCGCGCGTGTACACACACGCCAGAGGAAGTGACGGGGCGAAAAGTCTCCCGTGTACACAGGCCTTCCGCGCGCCGCTTAATTGCTCTCGACTTTTCCGCTGCAGATACGCGAAGCGCTCCCGGTGGAATATATATATATATATATATATATATATATATATATATATATATATATATATATATATATATATATATATATATATATATATATATATATATATATATATATATATATATATATATATATATATGCGAAGTGGACGAGATGCCTCGAAATGGAACTGGAATGTCGGAGAAAGTGCGAGGAAATAAATAAAGAAAATAATCGAGAAAGAGAGATGGGGAGATGACCGGAGAGGTGGTTCGTTCCAGACATCCTGCTTTCTTCTACCTCTTCATTAAACGTGGCAGCGCTATAAATATATACATTATTTTTAAAATTCAATTTCAAAAGTCGTTTGCAGCGATGTCGAAGGTACGAGGCGTATATATAGGCAATAATATCCTTGCGCAGCGGAATATAGTTCCGCGCGTAACTGTGATTACTGGCGGAACTACAGAGATTTTTATTACAATTATCATTATTTTAATCTTGGTACATGATACGTTACAGCGATACGTCACATGTTCGGCTCTTTCCGCGTGCGCGTCGTATACCGCGAACTCGGCACTCGCTGAGCAGACGACAGGACGCGGATGAACACATCCCGAGGGGCATAAGGCCCTCCTGATTGGTCAAGGAATCCTGCAGCTTCCGCAGTGCTGCAAAGGCTGCAAACGACCTGAGAGATGGAGTATGAGCACAGCATACGACAACACGGTGTCGACGACATAGAGCAATACATGTGGTGGTTGCTGCACGCTGTGCACATATAGAGAAGATTCCGGCAAAAGTGTTCGAATCACGGAAGTCGCGAATTCTCCGTCCACCCGGGAATGCGCGCAGGTTATAAATGCGTATATATAGCGTAACGAAGACTTATCCGCTGAAATTCTCGAATCGAGCATAGGAGCGTCGGCTGCGCGACGAAATTCCGCTTCGACGCGGATTTCGTGCTCCGAATGCTTTTGCCGTCAGCGGTGCTAATGTACAACTACTACATGGTTGCATCTTAACTTTCCAAATAGCTGGACAGAGGAAACAAAAGACTGGCGTAACGTATAGCAGTGCTATAAAAGACAAAATAATGGGGGGGGGGAAGAAGAGAGAGAGAGAGATCCGGTTGGTAACGACCCCAATGGTTAGCGCTGCATTATAAGGCAAGCTATAAGCCAGTCTTTCGGTCAGACTGTCCTCCCTGAGGTGGCAGAATAAAATGCCACGGCCGGCTACGTTTAGCTGCGCAACGCAGCGAAGATTAAGCCAAACGACGCGTACGTACAAGCGCAGCTGCAAGCAAGAGCACCAGAAGAAACGCGATCGACGGAAGCAGACTCGTCCCGAAGGCAAAGCACGCAGAAGCTAGTAATACAGCTACCAAAAATCAGGCAGTCAAACAAAGGATGTTTGTATGAAACAAGCCCTGGGAGCGCACGAAAGGCGCCACACGGCTTCCCCCGACTCGATCAGTATTCCACGCGAGTCGCGCGCTAAATTCGCGCGCCCCGGGAGCGACGCATGCGCGGCACAACGCCCGGTAGTATATATATTACACGCGCCATTCAGTTTCCCGTACGCAGCCATCGATAGAGGGCGTTGCATTCGGCACGCCAGATGCCAAGAGGTTGCATATACGCCCAAGACAATGGGCGGAAGGCCTTATTAGCCCCCAACGCTGGCACACCTGCATCTCGTTCGGAGGCGACAGTGCGTATGTACGTATCGCCGAGGGAGATAACGCGCACTTTGGCGATGGACATCGCCAGGGACAATATATGCACGTATACATAAGGAGCCGCATACACAATGCACGTGCATACGTGAGAATATATTTCCCCTCTGCAAAATAACGACGCGTGCGTATATACAGTGTAGAGCATAGATACACGTAACACGTAACGTAGTATATATAGAAAAGCCGACCCTATCACGCCATCGCGATTGGCGCAGCGCGCTATTCTATTCGACTCGGGTCACGTGCACGCATTTCCCACGGGTCCATGCCCGCGTACGCACGCCCGCGGGCGGGGCCATTTCCGCTCCTGGCGCCACGCGGTGCTTCACTGGACCCATATACGCGTTGTGGTTCGGTTACTTTGTTTCTATTTCCTGCCCTCCCCTTCGCTTCTTTTTCCTGATCGTTTCGTTTTTCGTTTTCTTGCAGTTCAATACCTGCACAGCCCTGCTATACTCGCACAGACCCACAATGACGAAAAAACTAAAAATAAATAAATAATAGTATTTAACAATAATAAAAAAGCCATACTATACCCAAAAGCTTCCGTTATTGAAGCGCATGCCAGAATATAGTGCGAAAAATAATTTTCCTTATATATTGTTGTTGCTTGCGCTACGGCTCCCGAACAGGAAGGAGGAGGGGTGGGCGGGTACAGGTAATGGAATTGCCGTGGAGGTCGGCAGCGACGTACTACGTAACGCGGGAATGAGTCCGGAATGTCAGTCGACAGCCCGCGCCCCCCGGACGTCCGTGCGTGGCGATGGCGACGATGGCAGTTACACACAACGCGTGCGTTCATGCACGACGAAAACGGCCACGCGATTCAGCTGTCGCGTCCAGTGCTCGGAGTTGCGTTCGCTATATATATATATATATATATATATATATATATATATATATATATATATATATATATATATATATATATATATATATATCCCGACCAAACTACAGTTCGCACGCGCGCACTTCCATCGGATTTGTTAGGCGATGCATGGTGCGGGCTTGCATTAACGTGCAAGAATGGTGGAAAGGGGGAGGACGCAGGAGGAGGGAGGGCTATTGTTGAGGGTGTGAGTCCTACCGAGCAGTGTCAGCATGTGTCCTGATTACACTTATTACTGTCTAGATGTTCAAATACACGTGCAAAAACGGGGGTGTATATAGAGGGAACGGGTGTTCTGAAGAGGGCACATGTGTACGTGAAATGAAACGGCCGGATATGTTACGAGGCGAAAACACGGATCTATCCACGTGAGTGAGTGAGTGAGTGAGTGAGTGAGTGAGTGAGTGAGTGAGTGAGTGAGTGAGTGAGTGAGTGAGTGAGTGAGTGAGTGAGTGAGTGAGTGAGTGAGTGAGTGAGTGAGTGAGTGAGTGAGTGAGTGAGTGAGTGAGTGAGTGAGTGAGTGAGTGAGTGAGTGAGTGAGTGAGTGAGTGAGTGAGTGAGTGAGTGAGTGAGTGAATAAACTTTTATTGGGTCCAGCAAAACGCGATAAAACGCACACCCGGCTAATCCCACGACGGGACTGACACCTTTAGCCTGCCGGCCCGATCGCGGGCGCGCTGGACGGCCAGGATTTGGTCCTCAAAGACGGGACTTCGCAGGAGCACGTCCTACTCTTCCTTGTTGAAATTCGGGCCCAGCGACCCGCACTCCCACAGCATATGAGGTAAAGTAGCAACCTCACCACAAGCCACGCAAGAACAATTCGGATAAATCTCCGGACATATATGCTGTTAAGGGACGCCGGATTTGGGAAGGAGTTCGTTTGCAAGAGCCTGAGCGTGACCGCCTGCGGCCTGCTTAGCTTCTCTCTTCTCTCTAAGTAAAATAATTTAGTAAGTTCATTGTGCGAGATAGAAGCGTCTCTGCGTCCGGGGAGAGAGTCGCCCGATCCGAGGGCAGCGCGGTCGGTAAAGCCACGCGCAGCGTTGTGGGCAGACACGTTGAGGTTCAGAGGAACCCCCTCAAGGAGCGAGCAGCAGTATAGCGCACAGCGATTAACATATTACGCAAATTGTAGTTCTAAGGAAGCCCGCAAGCCGGAGGAACTTTCATGAAAAGGGGAAAAAAAGCAAATTCTGTCATATATACGCCGGAAAGGAGCACGAAGTTACCCTGGAAACTCATTCATTTATTTTTTTTTTCGGTAAGAAAGCTTTGCAAGGGGGAAAAAAAATCCGCTTTCTTTCCACCCTAGTTGATGCACAGCGAAGCTGTTGCCTACGTTAGACAAGCACCACCGTCACAATGCGAGGGGTACCTCACGCACGCACACACGTGCCGCGGAAGTGCAGTACACATCCTCATTCTTCTAGGCCCTCCGCCAAGCGCAAGTGCGTTATTGAAATAATTGAATTTCTCAAGGTAAATTGCGTCACAAACGTTCGTGAAGTACGACTTACACATAAGCTGCAGACCTGATAGCTTCAGACTGTAGCTCGAATATACGAGAAAACATAATTGTTTCACGCAGAAACTCAAATACGAAGCCCTTTTCTAGCTACCGTTTGAGGCCGGTCTGAGTGACCGCGGCCGCTAGGTGGCGGTACCGTTTTTTTTTTTGGGGGGGGGGGGGGGGGTTAAGGTTGAGCGCAGAACGAGCCGACAAATTCCGACCAACTAGAGGCTAACAGCTTCGCTGTAAAGTCTGTCCTGGTCCAGTAGTCGAACCTGGGACGAACGCCCATTCTGGGCCGGTCGCTCTATACCATTTCAAGTGGAGGCGGTCGAGCGTATCGAAGAGCGGGGCCTAATTAATCGACAACACGAAGCGCAGCGATAATTATTGGGGCGTAGCAATTCTGCGGAAGCTCCGCAACGAGCGACCTCCTACGATCCTGGTTAGCTCGGATATGGTATATAGCGACCGCCCCGGAGAGACGTTATATATGGTCTCCGGTTCGATCCCCGGATCGACCACGACGAAGTTGTTTTTAGCTGGGCAGCTTTCTTTCTGACAAACACGTATCGGTTTCCTTTGCAGCTTCTTGCTGTACTCACGACTGCATGGTGAGCTTTAATGAAACGTTTTCTATCAGTGCTTAAATTAAAGATTTTCGCAGTATGGTGTGTAATCTACACATTTAGGAAGTCACAGAACGGCCGATTCAGGCATAGTGAACAAGCTTAAAGGCACAATATAAAAAAGAAAGCATATAATGAATCCCAATATGCGAGGCACGAGATGAAATGACGAAAAAATATCAGAAACCACATCAAACTGAGGTTAAGCTTTGGACACAGTAAACGAATGGAAGGTGCATTGAAAAAAAAAAAAACGTTATCGGCTCTATTTCTTCTTTAATACACTATATAGCTGCAGGATCCAGCAGATACACGTAAAATCTGCTACGTCCTGATCTATAATGCAATGCCGCTGAAACTTCAAACTCAGCGAGGTCACTCGGAGCCGTTAAGGCACCGGATAACGAAGACTTAAGTGCGACACGTGACTCATGAGCGCACGCGCGGCGTGGGAGGCCACGCCTGTACAAGCCTTTAAAAGGGAACGGCCAGAACAGCGTTCGAAAAGCGGTCGATGTAAATTCGATTTGCAGAAGGCCGGCAGGGTCGAAGTATACGCATAAAAAAAGTACCACGCAAGCTCGAAGAGCTCGGAAAATAAAATTGTAAAGGCGATCTTTCCCTTCGGGTCGGGAGAGAGAAGAAAGAGGACGTGAAGGTTTGACCCGAATGACACGCACGCGAACCGGCGGCGTTCTAGACCATGGTCACTGTTCAAAGTTTCGTGAGCAGCCAAGGTCAGCAAACAATATGCACTCAGAGACTCGTAAGGTATACGTGTATACGTATATATGAAGCGGCACACAGAGCAGGGTTATGGCTCTTGGGCTGCATTCACACAGACGATCGGCTCACCCTTGAAAACGACGTCGTGGACACAGATCGCGCTACAGATTACAGACGAACAGCATACGGACGTACACCAACGCACGAGCGCGGCAAAAGGGCCGCGCACGGCGCACGTTCGCGTCCCGCATGCGTGAGCGTTTGCTCGACGATCATCGTTTGTACACGAGGCGACTGCAAACAGCACGCGCACACACGCACACTTCGACCCACGCGCGCAACTGCAACGGCCGTCCACGGTCGTAAAAAAAGATGGCAGTGCCTGCGCGCATAGGGTGGCCGTGTGAACGCCGCGGCTTTGTGTGCTACGCCGAGAACGTCTGCTATAGCTGGTTCGTCTGGTCGCGTCCACAAACACAGACGACGGTTTGTGCTCGCCCGCCGAGAAGGGAGCGATACATCGTCTGTTCCGTCTGCCATGCACGACTCCCTCTTCGGCCTCTGGAGTATATACAGTATACGAGCGGTCGTGAGCGAGTAAGCGAAAATGAAGAAGAAAAAAAGAATGTGAGCGAATGAGCAAACCCTGCGTGCTTGGCCGTTAAGAAGGCCTGTGAAGCGATCCGCGTGGGAGTTCATAAGTCTGTTCCAGCGGAAGTTTTAAAAAATATATATATAAAAGAAGAAAAGAAAGAAAGAAAGAAAAAATACTGACCGCGAAGAAAACGAACGGGACAACGCAGAGACGGTCTCAGACGTTCCCGGCCCAGGCGAGTTTCGAAAATAAGCGAAAGGAGGACTTACGGTGTACAAGGTGCGGTAAATTTAACGATTGGGACGTGCTCATACGAAGACACACCACGTAGCTGTAGAGTTACGCATGCGCGATACTGCACTTTCTTTTCTGTTCTTTTACTTTTTTTCGCAACGACGGTGAAATGCAAGAACGACCGTATCCTCGATCGTGGTGACAGTATGGTCAACTTCAGAGAACCTTAGGCCTCCACTACAGCGCAGACTGCGAGCGACTTCGGGACATCCAGCTAATCGACGGAGCCTATAACTTTACGTAGTGATCACTTAGGTCAACGTATTTACACAACAGCGTCGCGCGCTTCTTTTGCTCATTCCGATGCTGGACGCCATGCACTATATACACGAAAGAAAACAAAGGTCACAGTCTGACCAAACAGCCGTTATTCGCCGAGGGGAAATTGCGGCGATGCGAGTACAGAGTGCACCAGGATGACGCAGCTTATGCGAGCGTTTATGCCACGTGGTCTACATTGCTATAGTAGGTCGCGCCAGCGCGGGTGCTGTTATCGAAGGCATGCATATTGATTCGCGCTTTTAGACATTCCAACACTTACGTGTATATCTCAGATTTAATACTTTCTTCTTCGCGACAGTGAAAGCAAAGTACGAAAGAGGTATAAATAAACCGAAACGCAGGACAAGCCGATGCGATCGGACGATGCGAATTAAGCTCGCAACCAAGGCATGGCTATAGGCTTGGTTATTGGGGGACATTTGTGCACCACAAACACAGCGTGCACACCTTGTGGGCAATTATGACCATTAGTTTCCCCAAATATCATTCTTGTTTTTTCTTTCTCTCAATTCTTGCACCGCGCACACGTACGACGTTTCCACGGTATAACAGGGCTCACAGCAGCCGAACTTTGACATCGTCCTTAGGCTTCTTACAAGATTCAAAGTGTACTGGCCTAGTCATCAGCAGGGTCATGTATAGGTCACCGTGCCAATGGCTGAATCTCTATCAAGAGAAACAAGCGGAAATAATCATTCGGAATGCATACAACACGGCACTGAAACTCCCAGTCAATATGCCTATACAGAGAAACTCCTTGCCTTCCAAGAACATCGGGAAGCTCAGCTCCTGGTACAGAGAGAAAGACTCCTGCAAACACCGATGGGCCGAGCACCTCTCAGACGCCTTGGCTATAACGAACAAATTAACACAATGGCAGCAGCGGCTAACATACCGGATGAAACCCGCAGGCAGCTCAAAGCGAACCCAATACCGAAGAACCTGGACCCGAACTTGCACGAAGGCAGCCGGGAAGCACGTGCAGATTGCATCCAACGCACGCACTCCACCAAAAACGACGTATAGTGTACCTAGACGCAGCCACCCAAGATCCTAAACGAGGATGCAGAGTGGCCACGTTCATGAATGCAAAGTATCGCGAAATCACAAGCGGCTCAACAAGCCAAAGCAGCGCGACTGAAGCTAAGGAGCTATACCGGATGGCTTCAGAGCCGGCAAATCTTTAATCATTCCAACTGATTCTCAAGACGGCATTCCCTGAATAAGCCCCCGCACATTTCGTGTACTCCTCGAGGCGACAGGCGCCGGGACCTGCAGGAATAGCGGGGAATAACGAAGAGGCGGACAGGGCATACCTCAAGGGTTCGCAATTCGAGCACCCGAAGAATCCAGACTCGCAAGTCTATACCGTCTGTTTCAAATGAACTCTCGGCTTTATTGGTACACTACAGGGGAACCGTGCAGGATACGATATCCTCCCTCTCCTAAATCACTCACGAGGGCGGAGGCCACTGAGTGGAGCCAGCTCCAGACGGGAACTTACCCCAGTTTAAACCTACTGAGTAAAAATGTATCCCACCAGATACGCACCAGATACGCCCGGGGTGCGGTCAAAAACCCACCTTGCATCATAGAGCATGGGAATGTGAACTTCAACTCCCACCAGATACGCAGTTAAGTTTAGCCCGGGGTGCGGTCAAAAACCCACCTTGTATCATACCGCATGGGAATGTGAACGTCAACAGCAGTCCCCAAAATTACAAATCCAAGTGCGGAGCATCGGGAAGCACTGCTGGCCAGCGACCGCTGAGAGGACCAAATTGGTCTCGTGCAGCGAGCATGCAAGACAGCTGAAACCGTTGGAGCCCTGGACAAAGTGCCCCACCCATGCTAAACCCAGTCGAGAGCGTACACGAAGACCCCGATGGACTACGACAAAATACCCTGTAGAGACCAATAAATGTTTTTGATGATGGCGATGATGACGACATTATCCTTCTGCCGCACGCCACGCTTCCAGCACTTATCGCAGTTCGAGCGCGGTTCCTGAGAGGGGGGAGGGGGGGGGGGGGCAGATAAGACGCTTCGTTTCACGCGTGCTCGCATCACCCAGATTCGGTTCGCGCGTCTCACTTCCTTCGTTTCGCGTATGTAGGTCCCGCCCACTACACGTCGTCCATCATGCTCCTTCCGCGCGGCTCTCCTTCACCCTCTCGCCTTCTCCACAACGCGCACACCCGGACAACGCGCACTACACATACATACGGACGCTCGCAGTTTTCTACCGAATCATAGTCGGACCTCGGTAGCTACCTCGCGACCGAGAGTCTCTCTCGGCGAGCTCGCGACATGTATCCATAAGCGCAGCAACAAACAATACACATGCAGGAGGCGAACCCAAGTTGACTGTTTGATGCCCGGCATCCGGCGTTCGTACACATTCAACTGCACACATGCAACTCATGCGCGCGAAGCGGACCAAATTTGCGTAGATTGCCGCACGTCATAAACGGGGCGAGTGGTGCCGCGGACACGGGTATACACGTGACCAAAGCCATCACGCGCGCGCAAATCCAGTAGCGACGCGCGATCGCGTGCGCTGCCCCTCGCCGAGACGCATACCACACACGCATCCCCGGTGCGCTGTGCCTTCTATTTGCGCCCAGCTAGGCGAGGAAGAGCCGAACGCAGGGCACGACGTTCGTCGTCGTAAACGGAACACGCGGCGCAATCAAAAAACAACGCACGCGATCCAACCGCAGCTGCGTGCGAGCTCTCGCCGAAGCAACGCCGCGCACGTGCGCGCGCGGCGGTGCACCTACACGACAGCGGCTTCTCCCGGGAAGAAAGACGAAGCGTGTCGTGGCGGACTCTTCCGGAAGCCTTCGACGTCGTGCTCTCTCCGCGGTTCCCTGCGCTCACGCACCGTTAGGAGGGGAGAGCGCACCCGGCGGCCATTCACGCCTGCCTGCCTGCCTGCCCGCATGGCCTGCTCGGGGAGCACGGGGCCGCGCGGGCCGCACAATGGAGGCGGCGGCGCAGCGGGACACGCAAGCGCCCTGCGGCATCGAAGCGCCGGGGCGCAGTGGACCGCACCGCGAGCACGCAGTCAGCGAAAACCCGTCCGCGGTGACGACGCGAGTTTTTCACGCGCACACGCCGCAGTTTGTTGCCTCCCTTTTCCTTCGCCTTCTCTCTGGCTTCCGCCTCGGCAGTACATACACGGCCAGGCTGCGAAGGTGAGGTCAGGTCTCTTAAAGAGATGTGCATACGGGGTTACGGGTCCGATATAGTGGCAAGGTGAACACCTGAAGGGCCGGGTGCTCTTTACAGGTTCGCCATCTCGCGTTATACTTCGGGGCAGAAAGCTGCGAAGCGAAAGGCAGGGGCGGTATATACAGACGGATGACTTATGGGCACGGTCACTTTTACTACACATTCAGCTGGACTCGGCACCGCGCGGACTCGTCGAAGAATGCGGCCGACAGCGTATATCTGGCGTTCGGGTGTTATTCTGCAGATGCGGTCGAATTCCTCCATATTGTCAAGGCCTATCAGAGAGCCCATCAGAGATGCCGCGCAGCAGCACTTTGGACCAATCAGAGCTGACAAAAGGGCCAACTCGACGATGTCCAGAACGGGTGTGAGTCAGCCACCTCGGCACAACGCAACGCTGCCGGTCGCACACGCCAACGCGTCCGCTTCGGAGTCAGGCGAAATCTTCCGGCAGTAAATCGCATCCCCAACAGTGCACGATCGCTCGAGAATACCGCCCCACGTACTTCCTCCTCGGTTGGCAAGTGTAGATTCCTGTTGGCGCGAGGACGTGCTATGATCGAAAACGAGCAACTTCCTCGGAATCACTCCAGATATGAAGTATATATGCGTCGTCGGTGTACAGCGGTCCGCGCCGCAAGAGCAAAGGCGAGCATGAGTCCAGCAGCAACACCGCAATCGGACCCACGGTAGGGAAAATAATTTCCGCCTCGAATGTACCTTGCGCGGCGATATTTCTCGCGACTCCTCAGGCACGAGGACTATACGCCTCGTACACGTACGCATTTAACTCCTTAAAAACGTGACGTCACCGTCGTCCTCACCACGCAGAGGGCTACGACGAGTCGCTGCATGCACCCCATTTATATAGAGGAAGTTTTCTCCACCAGACGTAACTGCTTTTTAGACTTTAGTACATATAGTGCAATACTTCCTAATAGAGTTCTGATGTAATAGTGCCGCGCCGGATCGGGGCAACGCAAATACGTCAACATGGCGTCATTTACGTGGCGTATACAGCCAGTATAGCACCGCTCAAACTTTCTGTTGCGTCCTGTAGCATACTGTCTCTGCACTCTTAAAAACATTTGCACCCTTTGAAGCTTATGTTGTCCCAAAACGATAATCGTCATCTGCCTTGCCTGCGTTTCCTTTCTTGAAAGCTTGGCGCTCGGTATACTTTCGTGTCGAGAACGCTATGTCACGCTAATAACGCGCATGTAGTCCGTGACTTGGAAGTACCGGGCTCGCAGCGTTAAATAAAGGAAACGCAAGTAAAGGCAGATGACGATTATTGTTGTGGGACAAGATGAGCCCCAAAGGGCGCAAACTTTTCTAAGGGTGCACATTGAAAACTAATTTACACCCTCGACCAAGTGTGCATGAGGGTGTAAATTTGTCTATAACTCACATCGTTACACCTTTACGGGTGTGACGGTGCGAGTTATAGACACATTTACACCTTTGTGCCCCCTCAAAGTGTAAACTACATAGTTTACAGTATACAGTTCGAACGCGCAGTGAGTCTCTGTAGTCAGTCTAAGCCAGCCTATTCGATACACTATAGTTATGACGCTAAATCACGTATACCAGCTCCCCAGGGCTTCTGTCTCGTGCATGTATAGCATATATTACCGCAGCACCGCGTATGAAGTAAGTTCTGCAGCAACGGCAAGTATACAGTGAAAGCTAAAATTGTCGTCCGTCCGGAGGTAGCACTACGCTAAAAGAAACGCATGCGGGTCCTTCAGAGATAAGGTTCCGCAGTAGAGGAAAACTTCATCCGGGGGGGGGGGGAATCGAACCTGCGACCAACGCCTTTTTCGGGGCGTTCGCTGTATACACCACCCGAGTTAACCAGCAACACCCCGTCTATTGCGACGCGCGGCGGCGCCTAATTGCGCTCCCCGCGTATAGGAAGAGACACGCATTTGCCTCATCAGACGCACGGAGAACGCGAGTCATGCATTATTAATGCACACACTGCCATATCGCGCACACCGCAAGTCATTACAGCACGCCGCCGACGAATGCAGGGCGCCATTACGGCGCCCGTGAAAACAACCGGCACACGCGAGTATATGGAAGTCATCGGCGTGGCCGTCGCGCCTGGTATTATACAGAGGCGGGGGCACTATATGGAATGTGCTTCACTGTGCACTATACATAGCGTTTTCATAAAGACGACCCATGCCCATAACGCGTGGCAGCACGCATGTCAGAATTACGAGGGTCAGACAGTAAAGCACCTCGCGTTTCCGGGGTTAAACCGAAGAGGAGAACTCTGGGATAACCTGCCCCATATAAGTATCACGAAACCTCTCTTACGTAACGGCGCTGACTGAGTCGGCGCATCCATTGTGAATCGATCACGAGACGGCGGACAAGTCGACGGCTAACCATTCGTTAGCGCGATAAGACGCCTCAGTGAATCTTTATATAACACGCAGTCGTCCGGAAGAACGAATACGTTCGCGACGAGGAAAAAATATTACGAGGACCGGTGCAGCCAATCTAAGTATAAGGAAGGAACGATAGGCGATATCCTATGCACGCAGCATGCACTTTCGTTCGTGAGCCCATAAATATCACGCGTTGTGCACGAGACCATCCTATAACCCTGTTGACCTACGCTGAAAGTGCAGACGCTTCATGTTACATGGTCCCAGTTTTAATTACTGACTCACATATATCATGGTCTCTGGCTTGGATTCCCTGATATATAGAGACCAACCTATACCCGAGCGTCAATATTTCGACATTAAATAAAGGCGTGTATGCATGGCCTCCGGGATCCGCACATGCGCGGCGTTCCTACATGCATCGCCTAATCTCGGAAATCGTGCCCCACATTTCCTTCTTCTTCTTCTTTTTTTCTTTAGTAATGAAAATGGCGACACGAAAGCGAAGACACTGTCCACCTGTGGCATATTTGCTTTCACTTTTTTTTTTACGCGTCAATGCCAAATCAGACAAAAGATGACAACATGCACGTGACCTGCGCTGAGCAAAGACAGCGAACGGCAGCGACGTACGCGCTATCCGGATAGAGCGGTTATAGAACGAAGCGTACGTAAGGAGAAGAGCGCGTCGATTTCAGGTCCAAAAGCGTTACTACTGCGCCAGCACCCTCGATGAGAAATGACACAACGAAGGTCTCGATTTAAACCCGCACTGTGCTTCAGCCAATACGTGCACAATTGTAGACCATATACAATACCAGCGGCTCAGTGGATCGATGGCGTTTTGTTGACGAGCAAAGAGGACTCGGAATGGTTTAGGCCGCCACATAATTTTTATTGAGGAAGAGTGCACGCAACACTCGAGTATTAGGATTTTAGTGCACATTAAAGAACCACTGGCGATAGAAATTATGGTGTAGCGCTCCAATAAAGCATCCCCCCACGACGCATTGAGCATTGCAACAGTCTCAATTAACCTCTGCTTGAAAAAAAAAAAGAGGTTCTCTTAGGACCTCTTTCGCCGGACACCTCTCGCACGACAGTGGTCGGGATTTGACAACTTCAAGAGTTTTCGCTGTTGATGCTCATTCAATACTGTTCGTTCACTACTTTCGCCCTCGTCATCACCAACTTTTCTCTCATTCTGTGACCCGCCGCGGTCGGCTGGTGTTGCGCTGCTAAGCACGAGGTCACGGGATTGGCAAATCGCGGTTTTGGCACGGCAAAACCCAGAATATTCAATTCTCTTTCTCTCCCTTTTTTTGCTCGTCTTCCCCAACGCTAAGTGGCAGGTCAGAACTTTCATTCAGGCTCATGTCTCCAATCTTCTATCATAGTAAATCTCTCTCTCTCTCTCTCTCTCTCTCTCTCTCTCTCTCTCTCTCTCTCCGTATGTTGGGACGTACCACCCCATATTGCTTATTGTCACTTGCGCCTCGCTTCGGTGCTTACTCTAGGACGACCAACGAAAAAACAACGTTCGGCGATAGCGTTGGAGTTGAACGATCGCGTTCTATAGACTACATCACATACAGTCTCGATTGGTCTCGATGTGCCGATAGCCGAAAAAGAAAAAAAGAAGGGCGGAGCAGAGCGAAGCGCGCTGCACCCCACGCGACCCTCGTCGGCGTACAATATAAAGACGAGATGCTTCGCAGCCATCTATTGCCGCATCGTCTCTCTCAACAAGATATTCTTGCCCGTCCCGGGAGGCGCACGCCCATTCCGGAAGCGACGCAGACGTCCGGCGAACGCGATCGAGGGTGCGGTGCACGGTTGCGGAGGGCATCGTTTGGCATGGATGGAAACGGCGAGATGAAATGGGCGAAGGTGTTCTCCTCTCCTGCATGTAGTTCTCGAGGACGAGCAGCGAAACCGGCGGAATGAACTCGAGCGACGAGAAAGAAGCTGGAGGCTGCGCGGGCGTCGAAAGAGCGAGCCGGAAACGCAAGCTCTCTCACGACGTGCGCCCTTGTTCCTGGTCTGGTCGTTGCTTCGTTCGGTATATAACAGAGAGAATGCGTAGGACGCGAACATGCGTTTTCTGCAGTGCACAATGGCACGCACGACAAACACGATCGCTGGAAGAAGCAGCGAATTATTAGCGGGATGTCGAGCAGACGACACCGAAAGTGATCAGCCGGCAGATTGCAAGCAGACAACACCTGCAGCAGTGGACCAGATGGATATATAGCGTTCTGCATATTCTGCTAGTTCCCTTTCCAGCAGCATCATATGTCTACAACAGCATGCCGATCATATGCTGTTGCAGCCAGGTCGGCGATTGTTTATGATATATTCGTGCCGTTTTCGAATTATATAACTTTTAGTTGAGAGTCGGCGCTTGTGTAGCGCTCCTCTTTTATTCGTCCTCGTCTTTCTAGCGCTGGCGCAGCATGGCCTTAGTTGCCTTTGTGCCACTAAACCCAAACTAACCGACCAACCTAACCATCTTTCTAGCGCTGCTGTTTGTCAAATATGAACGATGTAATGGCTCTACCCATGCACTATGTACCGATGGGGTTGACATATAGAAACACTCACGATGTACCCTGCTAGCAGTGGCGTAGCCAGAAATTTTGTTCGGGGGGGGGCTACGCCACTGGCCCAATATATATATATATATATATATATATATATATATATATATATATATATATATATATATATATATATATATATATATATATATATATATATATATATATATATATATATATATATATATATATATATATATATATATATGCGCGTTGCAGCTCAGCCTCCTCCTTAAGAGGAAGCTTTAGCTCGGGTGCTCCTATTTAAGTACATGTAGAAGGGGAATTCCCTTTTCCCTGCAACCACTTCACCAAATTTGAGGGGGTTTGTTGCATTTGAAAGAACAAGTTTAATTCTAGTGACTACTGGTGTCGAATTTTTCATTTAGGTGGTCAATTATTTATTAAACATTGGCCAAAATTGAACATCTTCAGAAAACGAAACTATCAAGTTTAAAACTCCGTGACTCAACAATGAAAAATGATATCACAATTCTGTGAATTGGATCTAATAGTACATCTACAGCGGACAAAATAGATATGCTACACATGAATCTCAAAAAAATTTAGTATTGTGGAAATACGGCTTTTGCAGAACCCTTGTACACAACGTAACCAATTCACGTAAGATACAAATTGACATAACAAACTTGTCCGCTTTGACTGTTATAATAAATGCCTTTTACAGAACCACAATATCTGTTCTTCATGCATAGCTATTAGTTTGTAGACGTCGTGCTTCTATTTTTTCAAACTTTCGAATTTTTCAAAATATGTTAAACAAAATTCAGGCCCTAAATCGAAGTTCTTTTTCCAACAGACACTAGGATTTCACTTTCTCTCTCAAATGCAACCAATTTCAATAAAAGCGATTAGCAGGATTGTTTTAGAAAAGCGTTTCTGCGTTTTACAAGTATTTGAATAGGCCGCGTCGGAATGGGCCCGAGCTAAAGCTTCCTCTTACACAATTTATCGTGGTATCAAATACATGAATAATAACTGCATTGTCATTGCCAAAGATGCTGCAAACGAATTCTTGAAAGCTAGGCATTGTAAATACAAGTAAAATATGTATTTTTTTATAAAATATTATACTCGTATGTGCCAAAAATTGTGCCCAACATAACTGACGTCAATGCTTCCATGTTTTTTGTCTATTTATTAAGTAAAGAAAATATCACACGAACTTTAGAACTATATCAGTTCGAAACCAGGAAAACAGTGCATGCCACTGATATCAAAAATGAAAAAGCGATGAACTGAACAAGTTGAGGACAAATATGTTAATGATACTTTGTCATTCAAGAACCGTGCTTACATTCTTGTATATATGCAATGGCCAGTGAAAAATCTCAGTGAAGCTGTCGTTTCTTCCAATGTATTACGCAGGAGTAGCTGTCCCTTGTCGTGTATCGTGAGTAATTGCACCGAAGTTATAGTCGCGACAGAGAGCACGTATAAAAAGCAGGAGTTCTACAAGATATATGAGGGCAAGTCAAATGAATGAGCCAACAACGGGGTACTTTATTTAAAAGTAGTCTTCATGAGAATTTAGACATTTGTAATATTGACTAGCGAGTCGCGTGATTCCTGTCTTATAAAACTCCTTGGTTTGCTGTTTCAAAAAGTCTGTATCTGGTTCCCTTGAGCTGTTTTTTCGGTTGCCCCAAAATGTAGAAGTCGCAAGGTCACAGGTCTGAGCTGTATGGCGGATGTTGCAGCGTTTCCCACTTGAACTTTGCCAGTTTTGTATTAACCACATAAGCGACGTGGGGACAGGCATTGTCGTGGAACAAGATGACCCCATTCGTCAATTTTCCGCGCTGTTCGTTCTTGATTGCGACACGTTACCATTCTGGCGTTTCACAATATCGGAAACAATTGATAGTCACTCAAAATTTAGCAAATTATATCAGTAATGGATCCTGTCGATCGAAAAAAAAAGTCAACAACACTTTTCCAGCGGAAATGATGGCCTTTACGTTCTTTGGGCGGGGTAAATTCGAATGTTTCCACTGTAAGCTTTGCCGTCGTGTTTCAGGCTCGTAGTAGTGGCACCAAGGTTCGTCCCCGATTACAGTTGCAAACAAGAAGTCGTCATCCTCATTGTGATACCCGATCAGATGAGTCAAGGCAGTGCGAAACTTCTCCGTCTTCTCGCGATGGATCAAAATCTTGGGGATCCATTGCGCACCAAAGAGCCGATAACCGAGAAGCTCATGAATTATGGCGTGAACCGAACCGTGACTGATGTTCAGACGGTCTGCCAGTTCATCGATGCTTATCCTCCGTTCTTGTTTCAGCAGGTCATGAACCTTTGAAATTGTGTGTGTGGGGGGGTGATTGCACGATGGTTTTGGCCCGGTCTCGGAATGCCTTTGCAACGTCCTTTGAACCGTTTGCTCCAACGCTTCACAGTGGTCAATGAAATGAAGTGTTCAACGTACACGGCAGTCACATGGTGATTAATTTCTGTTTTGGAAACACCTTCAGCTGTCAAAAACTTCGCGGCACCGAGCTGTTCAACTTTTGAAGTCTCCATTATGTGACGCAACCATATTCAACCCAGTGTATGAGAGCATTAAAGAACATTTATATTCACACCTGCGTGTCACTTTTGTAAATGAGACATGCCGTTCTCCTACGCGCATGCCTCGCAGATAATGAACCGAACCATTATTGCGCGGTTAGGGTAGGCTCACTTTCATTTGACTCGCCCTCGTACATTAGAAATGCAGAGATACAATGGGATATACAAATGCGAAAATACGGCTTGATAAAGGACAAAAAGTGTCACTGGAAACAAAGTTCACTGCATGTATACACAACACCTCGGAACAAGATATTTAGGTATACGTATAAGTCTCCAATCAGTCCATGTATGTCTATGTAAGAAGAAGTAACTGTGTATAATGCGTCAAAAAAGGCAAATAAACATGTTGCACAATCATAGATTCACAGAATCCTAGATTCCGCACCCATTCCATCCACTCCCCCCGATGTATTGCGCGCGACGGAAGGCGGCGCGCTTGCTCTCCGCTTGTCTCCTTTGCGCACACAAGACTGAGCCACCATCGTCGGCTCACCCATTCCACCTCCCCTCCTATGCTTTCACTCGCACATACAGCATGCAGCGCGTGGTCACGATGTTATCACCCTTGGACTTTATACGAAACATGAGGGCGACGGCGACGGCAGGAATGCGCCTGGAGTGTCCATATAATTGCTTTCGCAATAATATAATAAACGGATCCGGCAACTGAAGCGTCCCGTCGCCCATTACTTTCGGCAAAAGAAGTATCAAAATCGAACTTTCACCATGCGACAATTCGCTGCGCCGCAATAATGTATTTTTTTCTGTGAGGCGGAGGCACCGAAATGAAAAAAAAAACGCATAGGAAAGTATGTTAGACAGAATCGAATGCCTACTTCAGGCACCTAATGGGGCTACGGAATGAATACCGAAGAAAACATGAGACGCTTGGTACACTGAGAACCATACGCATACTGCTCAGTATCCTACAACGGCGAAACAAGACTTTCCGGAAAGGTTCCGCTCAAGGAATGCGGTGCAATCCTTCGAGTCCCCACAGTGATGGCGGCGAGCGACTATTTTTTTTTTCTCGTCTGCTAGCCAGAAGGCGTCCAAAACTCTGTCAGGTGAAAATCCACTCGGCGAGAGCAAACCGAACGCGCACCGAAGTGCATCGCACGGTGGTCGGGGCCATGCGAGAAAAACGTATGCGCTCTGGCTGGCTCTGGCAGCCCGCGGGTAGGGTAGTGAGAACAGAAAAAAAATTGAAGAGGCTCAATGTGTCCTTGCGAATAAAAGTCAAAGTACGAAAAATAAATAAGAACGTAGTCACTTTGGCTGGCTTTAGTGTCTTGACATGGATGTTCTGGCGTAGGTTAAAAAAAATGTTGATATTTTTTTATGTGACATGACGGCACAAATGAACCACCCCAACGCTTCGTCTCATTGGACCTCGCTGCCTGCTTTGTCAACTCGTCTGCTAGTGTGTTGATTTGGCTTGTCTCGTTGTATGTCCCGATGTAAGACTTTAGAAAAGTCAATAGACCTTTGGCGTCATATGTTTATAACAGCATTAAACCCACAAAGTTCCGCAATTGAAAATCTAAAGCACAACTTTGGAAATGTCAATGCACCTTTCACATCAAGAGCTTATGAGATTTATACCCATAAAGTTTCGCACTTGATATCCATGCGCTCCATAGATTCCGTGGCCTCAGTGAGATGCCGCGACGAGCCCGCTCACCATCAAAGAGCCCTTGAAACTTTGTGCTCGGATGGGGCTGCGTGGCGTTATGTGACTCCCGGTGTATGGGCGTTGCCACTAAATCCAGCCCGAGTTTGCAATCTTCGCGGTTAAATGTATTTTCGAGCGTCGAAAAGATATTCTAGACAAAATCCAGAGTGGTTTCCGGCGCCGGGGGTCGCTTTGGTCGGCGGTGCATGGACAGCACGAAAAAATTTCGGGGGGGGCTGAAGCCCCATAAGCCCCCCCCCCCCCCCCCCCTGGCTACGCCCCTGCCTGCTAGGTGCATGTTATAGAACCCCTAGCAGTTGAAATTCCAACCCGGAGCCTGCATCCAATCACAGCGTCTTTCACAGCCCGCCAGTTGCTTTGAAACGTTAAACCACGGTAATTTATTTAACTCACGAAGCAGACGACAAAAAAGAGCGCTCGCGCTTGTCACGCTCGTGTATCGTCTGCTTTAGGAATTGTTGAAGAGCGTGCACCACAACCGGTAACAATTAGTATTCACTATAGTCGCATATACGGGAACAGGAGAAATAGAGCAGCCACCTATACTGCATATACACGCCTGAGACACGAAGACAGCTCATTGGTATTACCGCTTTTTCACATTCTTTTTTTTATTATTACCGTTTGTTATGTTACGATTACATTTTTCTTCAAGCACCGTGCACCGTTAGATGCCATCTCTATATAGACGTGGACAAAGTAAGCGCCTCCCCGTGTTTGTTATGGTAAATAACGTGTATTTTTCTCCTACAACGTAGAGACGAACATGCAGCAACGATGAGCGTGTTGTCAAGTTGGCATTCCATCTCAGATATTCGTGTCGTTTCACAGTACATCCGAAACGTGCTTGCTCTCTTCACCGTGTACGACGACACGATGGACTAGAGCAAATTAACTATTAGTGTTAGTTTTCTCCAAAACATGACTGCGAGAACACGACCTTAAGGCACATCATTGCAGTTCTACGCGCATGAGACTTCACATCCGGGATGAGCACATTAGGTAGTTGCTTCCGAGTTAATCTTGAAAAGGGTTTAAGGCAATATGCAATATAACGTACAAGGAGCCTCACGAGGATATTAACCTACCACCATTTCCTAACTTTTCTCTCTCTCCCCCCCGGCGCTCGGTGGCCGGTTGGCCCTCGTAGCCTGACCCGTTGTCTCCCAGGCGCGCGCCACCTGATGGCCGCCGTGCACATTAACGCGCCGGATGCAAAGCGGTGTTACGGCCGCGCGCTAAAAACGCGCCACACGGCAGGTGCCCGGCCTCACGCGCTCGTAACCACGTGGTCGCGGTCGGCCATCCGCGTAATTTGCAGACGCGGGTCAGCGGGGCCAAACGACCACGAGGCCGCCGCCAACGCCGCCCATGGAAGCGGCACACTAACTCTATACGCGGCCTGGAAGGTGTTTACCTAACTGGCATAGCACTAATGCAGTATACGCGCTGTTAGGCCGCTCATCTCTCGAACACGCAGAATGGACGGCGGAGGGCTGCATGATTGTTTTGTATATACTTTTGAAGTGCCGCGAGTTGCCCGTGCGTTTTGTGAATAGGGAAGCGTCTAACCCCCCAGCGCCTCAGGCGGCAATCGTTTCTGTGGTTGAGGGGTCGGACGGCCCGCGTGGTGTTGGGTGACGAGCCGAGGCGCGCGCCGCCGCGGGGGGCGCGGTGCAGAGGCGAAAAACGGACTCGGAGAAAATGCTTTTACGCGGGCTTTGTTGACATTCCGCCGATGGTCATAATAGGGCCACGCGGACAAAGCTCGAGCGGAGAAAGGTTGTATACGCGACGTTGTGGCGCCGGCTCTTGAGTCCCCTGCTAATTAGAGACGCAGCTGCCAGCAAGGTTGACCACGTCTGGCGCGTACGGAGCGGGGGGTTCACCCCCCTACGCATTCGGACGGCAGCCACGTGCATCTTGTTTTGAGCGCTGGGGAGAGCCCGCTTTGTGTCGTGTTACAGCATGCAGTGCGCGCCGTAGAGAGGGGCGCGGCGTCGTTTGAAGAGCACCCGAGTCCGGATGCCGCCAGCGGTAATTAGTTTCCTACCAGGAAAAACCTTGAGGGGGGACTACGGTACGCGGTGTTGGGACACCAGCGCCCGAGCCACCCTTGCTGGCTAGAAACGCCGCTGAGGTGCGAGATGGCCTCAATAAATCATGCAGGCCTGGCGCGTTTGACGAGGCCGTCACTGACCACGTGGAAATAGGAGGGGGAGAGGAAGATGTGGGAAGAGGGAAAACAGGGTGGTTTTCCAATAGATTCACTTATGAGAGTAAGCCCATCCCTTTGGGTTGTGGCTTAAGAAACTGTCAACTCTCATTGGCAATTGCTTCCGTGGGATGGGCTAACGACCCTACCGCCCTTTTTCTTTGTCTCTTTCCCCTATAACAACCGAGACGAGGTGCTTGTTCCTCAGTCTAGGCTGTAATCACTAAACCTGATAGAACAGTAAGACTCCGTACGATGCAACGCTAGTCTGGGCCGTAACCACTTAGTGGTAGAACAGTGAGACTCGGTTGGTCGTATGTAGTGACAGTTGTCCTAGGCTCTAACATAAGAGAAGTAGAAGAGTAAGGCGCTGTTCACTTGTGTGTTTTGTATCAGTGTTCTTTTGCTAACTCGGTATTTGACTGTGTAAATATTTCCGTTGCAATATATCTTCAAGTTTTGTTACCTCCAAGCTGCCTCCTGCTTCATCAACGCCGATAAACACCTTGAAGAGACTTTGGTCGACTTCAAGGAGAACAAACAAATCATCGCGCCAAGTGAGCAGGAACATTCACGCCCATCCAGTTGGCATGGCACTATAGTATTACGCTGGCTTCCATGAGCTGTTGTGAAGCCTGGACAAAGCATCCGCGTTACCATTACTGACACCCTTCCGATGTCGCACTGACACGTGATATCGCTGTAAAGCCAGCGCCCATCTTGTCAATTTTGCCCCGTGTGGAGTCGAAGTTGTAAGGTACGACAATGGATTGTGGTCGGAAACAACGTTTATCTCGGCACCAAAAAGCCAGTAGTCAAACTTCTTTAAGGCCCATAGACACTAGAGTGCTCTTACAGTTTGGAACTGCAATCGTGTGCTTGATAGTTTGATGACATGTACTGTGTATTTCTTTTTACTCTCTTCTTGCTTTGTTATATGAAAGTGTTTGTTGTTGTGATGTAATTAGGCTAGGGTGTGGTTAGAATGTTCATTACGTAATCGCGGCAGTGATTTATCGTATCACTGAGCGAAAATCAGCCCAGTATACTCTTTAGGGGGAACGTGTTAGGCCGCTCATCTCTCGAACACGCAGAATGGACGGCGGAGGGCTGCATGATTGTTTTGTATATACTTTTGAAGTGCCGCGAGTTGCCCGTGCGTTTTGTGAATAGGGAAGCGTCTAACCCCCCAGCGCCTCAGGCGGCAATCGTTTCTGTGGTTGAGGGGTCGGACGGCCCGCGTGGTGTTGGGTGACGAGCCGAGGCGCGCGCCGCCGCGGGGGGCGCGGTGCAGAGGCGAAAAACGGACTCGGAGAAAATGCTTTTACGCGGGCTTTGTTGACATTCCGCCGATGGTCATAATAGGGCCACGCGGACAAAGCTCGAGCGGAGAAAGGTTGTATACGCGACGTTGTGGCGCCGGCTCTTGAGTCCCCTGCTAATTAGAGACGCAGCTGCCAGCAAGGTTGACCACGTCTGGCGCGTACGGAGCGGGGGGTTCACCCCCCTACGCATTCGGACGGCAGCCACGTGCATCTTGTTTTGAGCGCTGGGGAGAGCCCGCTTTGTGTCGTGTTACAGCATGCAGTGCGCGCCGTAGAGAGGGGCGCGGCGTCGTTTGAAGAGCACCCGAGTCCGGATGCCGCCAGCGGTAATTAGTTTCCTACCAGGAAAAACCTTGAGGGGGGACTACGGTACGCGGTGTTGGGACACCAGCGCCCGAGCCACCCTTGCTGGCTAGAAACGCCGCTGAGGTGCGAGATGGCCTCAATAAATCATGCAGGCCTGGCGCGTTTGACGAGGCCGTCACTGACCACGTGGAAATAGGAGGGGGAGAGGAAGATGTGGGAAGAGGGAAAACAGGGTGGTTTTCCAATAGATTCACTTATGAGAGTAAGCCCATCCCTTTGGGTTGTGGCTTAAGAAACTGTCAACTCTCATTGGCAATTGCTTCCGTGGGATGGGCTAACGACCCTACCGCCCTTTTTCTTTGTCTCTTTCCCCTATAACAACCGAGACGAGGTGCTTGTTCCTCAGTCTAGGCTGTAATCACTAAACCTGATAGAACAGTAAGACTCCGTACGATGCAACGCTAGTCTGGGCCGTAACCACTTAGTGGTAGAACAGTGAGACTCGGTTGGTCGTATGTAATGACAGTTGTCCTAGGCTCTAACTTAAGAAAAAGTAGAAGAGTAAGGCGCTGTTTACTTGTGTGTTTTGTATCAGTGTTCTTTTGCTAACTCTGTATTTGACTGTGTAAATATTTCCGTTGCAATATATCTTCAAGTTTTGTTACCTCCAACCTGCCTCCTGCTTCATCAACGCCGATAAACACCTTGAAGAGACTTTGGTCGACTTCAAGGAGAAAAGAACAATCACGAAGAAACTTAACTCGCGCCTTGATCGCCGTCGCATACTGGCGATAACAGGGGCTTCGCAACGGTGACACGGTGCCTTTCAGGCGGCTTCTAGAGGAACTATATAGACGGACGAAGCTATAACGTACAGAACTGAGAAAATACACGTCAGTGGGGTCGCGGGCCATAATTATATACACCGCGAAACGAGCGGTGGAATCGAGTCAGCGCAAAGCGAGGAAAGATAACAGCTCTCTTCCGTGCTACCGGCCTCACTCACTGTTATAGATAAGCGCGCCAAACAATGGCCACTGATGGCGACACTGCTCGACTCATCATGCGCATGCGTCTGTGATGTGTAACTGCTTTTTCTTGGCACCTGCGCCAAACGGATATTATATACACGCTTAACTACATTCTATTGTTGCCCTTTTTGTGGTAATTCTTGACATCGACTGCAGTGGCATGCAGCCATGTGTGTGTGTGTGTGTGTGTGTGTGTGTGTGTGTGTATGTATGTATGTATGTATGTATGTATGTATGTATGTATGTATGTATGTATGTATGTATGTATGTATGTATGTATGTATGTATGTATGCGTGTGGAAGCTATCAGGTGCTGCAGGATCGCTAATTTCTCCACGCCCCATAGGAGACAGAAACTCAAATCGGTGCTCTATTTCCGCGGCCTTTGGCGGGCAGGCCAAACACACACGTAGCTAGATAAACCCCACCGCTGCCGGCAACCTGCAGTGCTCGCCGCGCAAGCACGCACCTCGCGAGGGCCTTCCCCCGGTAAGGTGACGTCGTCACATTATCGCCGAAACAGGCTTGATGTGCAGGTTCGGAAGCTTTCCATGGCTGGGCTGGATCGCTGCTTACAGGAAGGGTTTCAAAAAATGAAGCACCAACGGTAACGGCACACAAAGAAGGAACAAAAGACAGGACAAGGCGTTTTGAAAGCTATGTACCAACTAGCCCCACAACGTGTTTTACTGCAGTTACAGGAAGGGCTTTTGAGTCCTGACAGTTTGCAGAAACGAGTGCACGCTGTTGAGTTACAACAGTCACGCGACGTGTTTTACTTTTTTTTACGTTCTTTGAAGAGCGCGATAAATTAAAGTTGTGCGCCCACATTCACGCGTTCAGAGAAGTCTAAACTATGCTTCTTCGAAGGGAATGAGTCCTCTAGGGTGCTCTTTTTTTAAATTTCCTTGTCTTGTTTACAACACCTCAGCTTGCTGAAGCTTTCCATCGGGTTTTTCGTGAGTTCCCTGCAGTTTAACAAAGACCGGATGCGACTATGCTATTCTCTCCCGATACCGTTTACAGCTGTTATCGGAGACAGAGAGAGGAAAGCTTCCTGCAGAGTGCGGCTGGCTCTCGAACGAGTCAATGTCGCCGAAAGCACGTCACCTTCTTCCAGGTCTATTCGACTTCTTCGCATCAAGCGGTGCACGGAACGCAGTTTCATATTACCTTATTACCGCCCTGTGGTTGGCGCAGCATAGCCTTAGCCGCTTTCGGACAACTAAACCCCATTTAACTAACCTATTACCCGACCTTCCTATCATGCAAGTTTTACGAACCGGGTTATACGATAAGACTAACGGCCAACCGAGGCAGATGCAACCCCCCCCCCCCCCCCCCCCACTCCCAGTTCCCGCACCAGCCCACCGTGACGCTATGGTTTCTGACGGCGTTTGTTCGGTTTCTAGTTATATTTTTATCGATAAATGATTTACTGTAACAGGAACAAAGTCATAACTTAGCAAGTGTCAAGAACTCTTTCAGAGCCGCAGTAGCCAAAATAAGGAAAGCTACGTCGCATGGACGCACAGGCACTGGCGTCTCGCCGCCAAATTCAAGAAACTGAACTTTGACCTTCACTTGCTCTTCGAATAATGAACCTGTTATCACAAAATTAACGAATTTAGAGTTTTGAAATAATACCTAACCAAGCTGAACTGATTTTAGTGTTTGTATTTAGTGTTTCAATACGGGGCTGCGTCGCAAAAAGAAGAAAGAAAGGAAGAAATAAAAATATTACAATAATAGAAAAAAGCGATAGACCCAGGAAACCGCGGGAACAGGAGAGCGACCCCTAAAACGGACACATCCTTCGTCCACTACAAGAAGCGGTCAAAACAAAACGGCACACGGCGCGGTTCGCTCAGACGCCCGCACTTCGCCCAACAAAAGCGTCGCCAAGCCGGATCCGTTTTCGGACGGTATATGTCCCACACGCGCCACCAACGTCCTTAACGCTAACAGTTCCCATCACGACCTCTAACCGCCGTTACCTGAACGACAGTTGCCCCATTTAGCAGGTTCCATCACAATACCTGGCGCTCGTGAAGTGTTAACTCGGGCGAGTATACCGTTATAGCCTAGACGATGGCTCACCCGCGCTTATGTGCTATATACCGTTAGTCGTTTACTCTGCAGGGAGCCCTAGAGGCACAGAATGTTTGCCTCTAACGCCATCCCTCGCTATCTTCTCGCTCTTTCTTTCGTCTTTCCTTTTCTTGCAGCGCCTTCCGAGCCATTTCCTTTCTGTTCCGAAAGAAGGTTCGGCGAATACCGCAAGCGCGACATTTAAAGGGTGTCCCCGCGTACATCATCCTAGCTCCAGTGCCGAGAGCCATTACCCGCAATGGACGCGCAGGACCCCATTCACGACGGGCAAAGCACAAAAGTGCCCGACGACGATGGGGAGCGGGGGGGGGGGGGGGTACACCAGATGCAATAGAACGCGAGAAGCAAGCAAGAAAGAAATAGAGAAAGAAAGAAAGAAAGAAAGAAAGAAAGAAGGAAAGAAAGAAAGAAAGGAACACGAAGAAGAAGCAGCAGCAGAACTCGAAGCCTGCAGGCGCCTGCAGCCGCAGTCGCGGCGAACCAGAGACGGCCGGCCTGGCCAGCGTCGTTCAGAGTCCACGAGGCGAGAGCGCGTGCGCGGTTAGTGTCGCTATAAAAAGACGCCGCGTGGACAAAAGAACTCGGAGCCGCGGGCCCGTTAGTCATTCAGCCAGAGGCGGCCACCGCGCACGCGCGTGGCTGCCGCGCGGCCCGTATCGGCAGCGCGCGCGCTCCGACCGACGTCCAGAACGGCCGCTTTAGATTAACCCACGGTATACGCGCCGTACGCGTATACCGCGCGGTGCGCGTAGGAGAAGGCACCTTCTGCAGGGCTGCCCCCTGGGGCCCCCTCCATTCTGGCCCTACCTTTGTCTATTTCTTTTTTAGAGCGCAGCTCTTTGGCGTCCGTTCCTGGGTTTCGCGTCGTCGTCGGCGTCGGCGTCGTCGTCGGCGTTGTCGGCGTTGTCGTCGGCCTCGTAACCAGCTCGCCTCCGCCGCCGCGCTCCGCCGCCGCGCATGCGCCGCTGCTCCGCCGCCGCGCATGCGCCGCTGCTCCGCCGCCGCGCATGCGCGCTGTCGGCTCTCCGGGCGAGGGAGGATGATGGAAGGGAGGAGGAGAGACTGTGGAGGAGGGCTGGCTACACAAATGGCTCTTTGGCGTCCGTTCCTGGGTTTCGCGTTGTCGTCGGCCTCATAACCAGCTCCGCCCCCCTTTCATCCCCCCAGCGCTAGCAGCGACCGACTGATACCGCTTTCGTGAGTCCGCTACCGCACTCACGAAAGACGTCGTGCACTTCCTGCAACTCGCATTAACCGTCCATCGATCCACACCGATGTTAGTAGTGGGGGACTTTAATGTTGACATAAAGACAAACAGCTATTTCCTAACACTTATGCGGGAGAACATCCCGTTCCTCTCGCTCGTAACGCGTCCCACGGCTGTGACAACCTCGCGAGGCACTTGTATAGATCTCGTCTTTGAGAATCAAGCATTGGTGTACCAAGTCGAACATATATCAGTCTATTTCTCCGACCACAAAGCTTCCTTCATGACTGTCAAGAACTGTTAATGGAGTCTT
Source organism: Dermacentor albipictus (assembly GCF_038994185.2). Taxonomy (NCBI): domain Eukaryota; kingdom Metazoa; phylum Arthropoda; class Arachnida; order Ixodida; family Ixodidae; genus Dermacentor; species Dermacentor albipictus. The sequence continues at coordinate 105,626,669 of NC_091822.1, read as the reverse complement.
TGTTAAAGGAATACGTGTGAAAAATAAAAAAAAATTCTGTGATAGCGCATACATGTGTTGCTCGATTTCTTTGCCTCAATCTATCGAAAAGGTGAAACAGCTTATTTGCTGCGCTCAAATTTCGCATTAGGAAGTAGCGTAATCGTCGGTAATTTTTTTCCCCTTGCGTTGCGGTTTAGCTCATGACGATGACGAGAAACATGCGAGCTGAAGAGGCAAGAATGCATGCACAGTGTGCACTTAGGTCAACGCGGAGCGCTCTATACAGAAGGACAATGGGGGTGTCCTGAAAGGATTTTTTTATCCCTCCCCCCGTTAACGCCGTTCAAACATTGCAAAAGCTGCGCACACGCATGAAACCACTTTATAGTGCGAATTTCGGATAATTAGAATAAAGTGTTTGCCCGTTCCGCAGGGACCGCGAATTGATAAATGTCCGTTGCGGTAAACTGCCTCATGACCGACTGCAGTGGCGTAAAGTATCAACGACAATCTACGTAGAAGAAAAAAATGGGAGGAGTCGGTCGTGAGTAAAAGACGCCGCAATTTTGCAGGCGCGCAAAGCGCCGAGATCGAACCGACAGACGAAGTCTGTACGAGCGAAGAAGAAACGCAAAAACATCTCGCAGAGACGTGCGATATGCCACGAGAACAACACGCTTCGCTCCCGGCGATACCGCTACGTAGGCACGAAGCATAAATGTGGGGCCGACGAACATATACGCCGCATACTCTGTAATGACTACATGCACACTGCGTGGCGCGCACATGTCGGCAAGACAAAAGAAAGGCAGCTATATAGGAAGTCATCGAGCCGGTAGTTTCCCACGGAGTGGCGTCGAGCTACTACAAGCAAACACGCCCCCCGAAACGTCCCGCAATAAACACGGACACGTACACACGCACCCCCCGACACGTACACGCAGGTGCCGTCGTAAATTTACAGCTATAGAGTTGTCGCGTCCCATCGAACGCGACACACCGCTATAGTTCCCCCCCCCCCCCAACTCCGACTCCGACATAAACGAGGCGCGCTATTTGCCTCGGCCGCCAGTGACAAACCGACACGCTTCGCTGGCGCGCGCGTCTCCTCCTCCTCGCGGAAGACGACGACAACTGTGGGAAGCGGAGGAGAAATCAGGAAGACAGCTCTGTTCGCCGGCTCGTCACCGATGGAGCCGACGCAGCGGGTGGAAACGCGCGCGTCTTGTTTGGGTGCGCGCGCTTTGTTTGTGTCGAATTGCGGAAGGCGCGCGCGGATTCTGCAGCGGCGTGGCTCTCGCTTCCCATCGCGTGGATCGAGCGTAAAGGACACTAGCGTGAGAGACTCGGCAATGCGACCTAGTGTTCGCGCAGGCCATTCCAGTTTTTTGGACGTTGAACGCGCTGGCCAACTTGCAAACAACGAGCCCTTGTAGGGTTACCGATATATGCAGATTCACATACACTGAACTAGAATTGCAGTTCCCTATATAGAAAACCATACGACTACAACTCTGTAGTTCACTGTAGTCTCAAAAAAGAAAGAAAATGAAAAGGTCTACTAGAGGGAACTCTAGAGCTTCGGTCACTCAGCTGTCATGGAAACTATGCGCGTATATATAGGAAAGATGTTTAGTACAAATCAGTTTCGTTAATGTTCACGCTAGTGACTTGAAACGTTGTCGTGCCATTATTTAGTACGTTTTGTTTCTCAATTTCCAAGCACTCGTAGTCTTCTAAACGCAGCGAGGCAATTATATATACTACCCGAGAACGCGTGTAAATCATTGCGAAGTGCTGCATTTGCAACGCAACACAGTGTTAAATGTGATCGGCTTTGCAAAGTCGTTCAGAGCCAGAAGACGAACTTTAGGCGAATCCCCGCGTACGGTCCGTCACCATTGGCTGAACCGCCATACTTTCGCGTCTCCCATACATACACACATACATGGTGGCAATCTAAGAGTTCGGTGCGAGCTCCACCCGCTAAAACGCAGTTCGCCTGCTGCAGGGTCTACACTCACGACCTAATGACTTGGCTCTGGTAACGTACAAATGATACGACATTCGGATAAATAAACGCTCTTTGTTTCAAGCTTGAAATGTTACCCTCTACCTGAGCACTGATACCAGGATAGAGTGTAACCAGGACCCAGCAATAAAATTTGCTAAGACGTTAAGGTTTCATCCTAAAACCATGTGACACAATGACAGATCTGCAGGGAATATATAAACACGTTTCAAACGTGCAAAACAGCTCGACGCTACGGGTGTATAAGCGAAGCTAACTGGCATGGCGCAGCTATATGCAAATTGCTCGAGTTGGACATCGCGCATATAACCTTCGGGACACGTCCACTACAAGTGCCGTATAGGTCTGTCACCCGCACTGGCGCAGGACAGTACACGGACATCAAGAGGAGGTGTCGATTAGAGTGTCTAGTGTCGATATATCCCTAATGCACGCGGACGGACGGTGTGACAACCGCACTCGCGCGAACTTTTCGGAGCGAGATACCTCCTCCTCTCGACGGGCGAGGCCACCAGGGAGATCAGAACCACGCGGAGGTACGAGAGCTCGCCTGGCATGCGCCGAATAATTTCTTTCCCAATGTCCATTGTTTCAGCTAGAGTGCGGAAGCAGGAGCAGAATCGATGCAACAATGCGCACGACCGTCGAGGAATGTGGCACATATACTGCATATGCGGCGACTGCCGCGCGGTATATATGAGTGGGAACACTCGATCGGCGAATCCAACAGCGTCGAACCGGGCACGTGGATGAGTCGTCGCACAGCGGCGAAAGACCATCGCGACACCAGCTGAACGACCTTCGCGACGGAGTCGGCCCACCACTTGCGTCGAATCGGTGTAGCGAGGGTCACGCTGCTTGGGTTTTGCACCTTGGCAATCGGCCACAAAACGGTCAGGCGATCGCGGAGTGCAACTATAGCTCCGCCAGTATGCCGAGATGATGGGTGTGCATCCAACTCGTGAGAACACGTCTGGTTTGCACCTCGACAGGAAGGGCACACTGAGCAGGTATGAAGTATTGCCGAACTCGACCCGGCATCATCCGCATAGGCACTTATATCTATAGGTCTGGCTCGTGGAAATGTATACCGGCCGCTTCCGGGCCAATCTCCGGTGTGGTTGTGTGCCACAGTATGAAAAATCGTCGTCGTCATCATCATCAACAACACGCGGCGATAATCTAGGAGAGCTATAGTTATGACGTCGGCGCGACAGAAGTATGTATACGTGCGGTTCTGGCCTAATCGTTAGAGCATTGAGCTCCTGTGCTGCAAGGGGGAACAGGTTACGAGCTATTCGGCAAGACTGCAGCAGCGCCAGCACTCCGTCACGCATCAGCCATGGACGGTCAGGAAATACCGGGAGGGTACATAAAGAAAGAAAGAAAGAAAGAAAAAAAAAGAAAGAAAGAAAGAAAGAAAGAAAGAAAGAAAGAATGAAAGAAAGAAAGAAAGAAAGAAAGAAAGAAAGAAAGAAAGAAAGAAAGAAAGAAAGAAAGAAAGAAAGAAAGAAAGAAAGAAAGAAAGGCGCGTTCCACGATGCTATATAGACGGCGCGTGGCGCTGACGAACTCTGAACGGACAAAGAAGAAAAAAAATATATATATCGCTTGTATCCAGTTCTTAGCTGATTATGTCGCCCATTTAGCCGACCTGTATACACAATCCGGCCTAGTACCGTTCTCTTTTTCTTCCTTCTTCTTCCTCGTAAGATTCACTTCCTCGTCGCGAGCGCATGTCGCCGCAACTCCCTTCTGTGACGCTAATTACATTACGGCGTCGCGACAAAAAAACTGTGCCTACGCCAAAGCGTCACTTTCCTGCTCCGCTTCGCCCGCTGCAGGAATTTATATATATAAAAAAAAAAAGGCGACGCTGCATCTCAGCCGCCAAAGGGCATAGCGAACCCACTGCTCTTGGCGCGGTGAAAGTCGGGAAAGAAAATCGCGCGTTAGAGTAAATTAAACCAAGTGCGAACACGGTGGTAGAGAATTGGAGTACAAGCCCAGTGCAGCCGTCAGCTAAGGAGAAAGAAAAATGAAGATACCGTATATTTTCCGATCGAAGCCCTTTCTCTTACTTTTTTTCTCGCGGTGATGACGATTAACGTGGGAAGAAGTAACGTTACTGGATTCTAGCAACGTGGGACACTAGTGCCTATTCAGAATCGAAGCCGAATAAACGACATCACGATCGTGATGTCTTCCGTGCACTCGGACTTCGAAGTCCGAGTGCACGCGCGAGGCTTCCGAACCACGGAAGTCGCCGAAAAGTACAATCTTCACTGCACCGTCGATGTCACAGTTGAGATTGAAAGGGAGGAATATAGTTCGGCAGCTCACGTGATTCGTAGGGCAGATGGCCGATGGTCTATTACAGTTACAGAATGGGCGTCCAGGGAAGGGAACTTATTCTTTATTTTTATTTTATTTCAGTAATACCGCCAGCCTTCGTTTGAAGGCACTTGGCAGGAGTGGGTGTTACACGAAGCACAGAAAGGTACGAGGCAATAATACAGGGCAATAATAACAAGAAAACGATTGTGTGCACGACAACAAACACCACACTTAAAGACAAAGTCACGTTCAAGGATCCACCAACGAAGGATGCTGCGCACTTTATACATGTCCAAGCCTTGTACACGAGTGATACGCCCAACGTTCATACTGAAGGTGATAACACCGATAAATTAAGCGCCGTCGGAGACGGCATGCGTGAGACAACTGCAAGAAACAACAGAAGAGGACCATCGGAAAGGCGCCCAGATTCGGCGGAGCACACCTTATGTTCGGGAAAACACGGTAGGCGGGTAAGCAGCCAGTAAGCGAAGTAAGAGGAACCTCGAGAGTAAAGTGGAAAAGGCCACGGCGGGGAGCAGGCAGGACGGCAAACCAGCAGCTCTCTCTCTCCTTCTCCATGGTTGGCCAGCCTCGGCGCACACGCCCCATGCAGCCGCGCGCGTCGCCTGCTTTTTATCGAAAGCGGAAATTTCGGCCGCATTCTTCGTCGTCGACAGGGAAGGCAGGGTCTTTCCTACTTGCACCCGTTTCTACTTCGTTTACGCGGCAATTTTTCGACGTCTCCTGCTCCTCCTTTGTTTTCCTCCCCTCCCTATACCGCTTCGTTCCGTCTATCTATTTGGGGTGGTCCCTCTACACCGTGCGTATAAAGGCGAGCAACGACGGTGAACCGCGGAAACGAAGGCGAATACGACCCGACAAGACGACGACGCGGCTTTAGGTCACGTGTAGAGTAAACTCCGGTTAAGCCGACTCTTCGGATATGCCGAACAACGTCCAATGCGTATACATGCAATGCGCCAATTGCGTAAACCGTTCTCCAGGCTGTGGTATACGGACACATCGATCCTTGTCGATTGCTGCCCAAGAAGGACATCGCCCTCTCCGCTCAGCTCTATGAGTTCACGTGAACGCTGTAGATCGTCGCCGAATAGGACGGTCGCGGACCTCCGCTATCACCAGTGACACAGCGACACAGTGGCCAAGCTACCTGCGGTCTCCGCATCCCATTAACCCCTTTCCTCTTCCTTCTGTTGACATGTCTTAGAAATGCGAGTATACCGTACGTGGACTAATCGATCGATCGACAGATTGGGCGACTGTCTGACTTCGGTGGTTGATTACGTTTTATGTTCCAAAGTTACAATTTCACTGCGAGAGATGATGTATACAGGAGGAGGAGATGGAGGGGTGGGCAAGATGAAATTCGAGTGGCGAGCGCGTTCTGGATTTATCTTGACAGCCTGGCGTCGCGCTGCGCTTCACTGAAATATCAGTGCAAATATTTTCAAGCAATGTGGCCACCGTTATTGGCAATCAAATCCGCAATTCTGGCTTCACGTTTCCACCGGCCGCCAAGCCGCATGCAGCGGGAGGGAACGTCTTCGTTTTAGCGCGTGAATTCATCGTCATAAAACTCGAGCTCCACCCACCTCGTCTTTCTTTCTTTTTTTCTTTTTCTTTTTCTTTCTTTCTTTCTTTCTTTCTTTCTTTCTTTCTTTCTTTCTTTCTTTCTTTCTTTCTTTCTTTCTTTCTAATAGCATGTTTTGCCAAACAAGGGGCGCGTTCATAAAAGCATGAACCGACACTGATATTTGTTGTTGTTTTTGTTCTTGATTTCTTTTTCTTAGGCTCATTTTGGATAAAGACATGCAACGTTCTTCCGAGTTCAGACTTGGGGGTCTGTGAGCCGCTCGGTGTACAGTTGAAATATGAACCGCGTATGAATTTCCAGGGGGGAAATGAATAATAAAGAACAACAGCTAGGACCGAGAACATCAAAGAGAAGGCGCTTCGCGACACAATGATCTCTTTGTAGAGGCGACAAGAGGGAAAGGAGAGGGTGCTTTTTTTTTTCCAGGCCATAAAACGAAGACGAGTGAGCTTATCGCGAATCGTCAAATCCCTGCCGACTATACAAGTGCGGAGATTACACAGGTCCTCGCAAAATTATACAAGCAAATGACGCGACGCGCGGTTGCGTAAACTCAGCGAGATTATACCAACCTCGTGCGATCGTATCTGAGATCATCACGTGACGGCGTCCATGCTACACAGAAGGCTGATCGCACTCGGGAGAACGGCTGCTCCCGTGGGAAAGAGAAGGCAACGCATACGCGTTCGGTCCCACAAGATGCGTTTATAAACAAGGCAGCTAGCGAAGTGTCGCCGCATTCATGGAGCTGTAAACACGCTAATGGCCTTGGGCCACATCGCCGATCGTTTGTGCGTTGTCACGTCTGCGGTTTGCGCTTCGGTACATCCGCAATGCGGCCATGGCGTCGGCGTTTCGCGCGTCGTCTGTACAGCAACCCTCACGAGCAATGAGATGACGTTTTGAATATCTTTTTTTTGCGTTAGATCGAGGTTACCTGGACGCAATAATGCACGCAACAGTTCCATTACGAGCAGGTAGCACATAAACAAGTTTGAGGGCACTACAGAAGTACTACACGTTTCGTTTCGTCGCAAAGGAAGCTCGCGCTTCACCGTTCTCCGCGTTCTGGTATCCAGCCAGCCGCTGTGCTCATCTCACCGACTTCGTGCGCATCGATATAAAGCACACGCGTGGCGTTATACACACGTCGGCTTACCACGGGCATGACGGACATCTGTCGACGTCGCCTCCGGTTATCGTCGCCTTCTGACTCTCAGCACAACGCGTGCCTCCTTTTCTTTCCCTGGCGCGCGCTTTTTCTTCCCTTTCGTCTATACTCGGCTCGTGACGAAACAGCGCAGGGGGTGTCACGTCGAGAGCGCATCTCTACACATCTCTCCCGTCCGGCATTCCATCACCGCCAGCTATCCCCCCCTCCCCTCCAACCCGTATGCTGCGCCCCGGTGCTAAAACTCGCGGCGCCCAGCCGTCTCTCAACGTTACGCTCACTCCCCTTCCACCCTCCTCCCACCCACCAACCCAGCTCGCGCACGCGCGCGCATCGCACAATGCGAGCCGCACCGCAGAGGAAGCCATATGCGCCGCGCGCCGATGCAAGCGTGTTGCAGCAGACGGAGGGGGAGAGCTCGCCGGCACGTAGCCCATTTGGATGACACGAAAGAGAGAAAGAAAATGAAATACGAAAGAAAGTACGACGCACACCGGATGGCCGAGAGAAGGCCAACGGTGCAAAATATATAGACGCGAGCTCGGGCCCGAGTTCCGAAGTTCCCGTGCAGCTTGCCGTGCGTTAAAAAGTCGCGCACAAAAACGAAACGCCCGGGGTTCGCGTTATGTACCGCTGTATGAACGCTCCCTCGCATCGCCACTCAACCTCTGCAGAGTGCCCTTTCCCCCCGCTTCCTTGGTGCCTGCCGCCAGGCCAGCTGGTCCCCTCCTCCGCTTCACCCTTCCCCTCTAATGCTGCAGGGGAAGTGGGGAGGAAGTGCAAAACAACAAATAAAGAACCTTTTTAAAACGAAAGTATGCTGGCGGGAAGATCGGGAGAAATTGAAGGCCATATTCCTCGGGTATACCTGGTTCCTCTCTCACCCCCAGTCTCCCCGCCGGGCATCGCACACTCTACCTCTCGCGCCGAGGAGCCATCAAGAAAGGATCGTCACGCGCCCAGGAGCCGAGACCGGACGTCCATATAACGTTGGCTACATCAGGCCCGTGTTGGCGCGCGTGCGTGCGTGTGGCGGGGATAGCAGCAGCAGCTGCCGAGCCGGGTTGCAGCTGAACTGGAACGGCGGGGAAAGAAAGAACCGAGTTGACGGCTTGCGATGGAAAAACGAGAGGGGAAAAAAAAGAAAATGAAGGAGAAATGAAAGAAAGGCGCCAAGAAACGGGGGAAATTGAAGAAGAAAGCCACGAGTGGCGCGGCGCATTATGGCCCGCACGCAGCTTGATCGCTCCGCGCGCGGGGAAATGTGTCCCTCGAATCGGCCGAACGTACTCGAGGCATTCCCCAAACCTTTGTATCTTGCGGTTGTTACCGTTTTTCTTTTTTAGTATTTCCACTTCATTTTGAACTCTAGCGGACGCCAACGAGCGGATAAATGATTGAGAGAAAAAAAAAAAGAAAGAAGAAAACGTTTTTCCGGAGAAGAAGAGTGCAACTTTACCACGTTTTATGTGACGAGAAGACCGTCGAATGACGCCGGTTGCGTTTTCGTTCGTTCACTTCTTTCCGCTTTTATTTTTCCTGGGGGCGAAAGTTTCGTGACACTTGCAAGAGGTCTTTCGCGCTTCCTCTTTCCCATGCCTGCCGGTGCGCGTTGGTGTAAGTCTAAGGGGCTTTACGTTGGTGACCTCTTTCACGCTCCCGACGCTCTCACTGGCCGCGTGGACGTCGTCTATACTTGCGCTATGCCTGCGGACCCTTACAATAACGATTTCAGACAGTCAGCGGTTCTCTACATCGGTTGTCGAGCAGAGGGCGATGCAATTGTTCGACACGCCTTGCACTTACTGCACTGGACTAGCTCAACGAGCCTCCTAAACTTGTTCAGGAGCCGCTGCAACCTCGCTATTCGTTTCACCCGCGTTTGTGCAGGTCTCTTGCAAAATTACGCGTACCACGTGCCTGCACATCCCGTGGGGTGTACATAGTATAAATGGCTCGCGCAGGGAAGATGATGCCCGGGCTGCTTCTGCACGAGCCACGCATAACTGCAGCACTGTTAACTGCGGGAAACTATGCAAGTTCGACAAAAATGCGCGGGCGAATCGAATGAAAGTAAACGTTGAGGACAGGGGGGGAAAGAAAAACCCGACGGCATCGCGCACACATCGCGATAGCGGATTAATGGGGCACGCCCAATTGCCGGCGGATATATATACACTCATGCCCGTGGCGGTCACGCTGCAGCTCGCCAAAAGCGTTCCCGCACTGCATACAGGCGAGAGGAAGTGGACAGACACGCGGTTTTCGCGGAGCACGGCTGCAACTTGGCCGTGGAAACGCTCCCCGACTTCGGGAATCACCGCCGCGGCCGCGCATGCACTGCGCTATATAGCCGCTAAGACAAATGTACGCCAGGCAGAACCCATACGAACAACATCCACGCGCATTCGCGAAACGGCTCGGGAGGCATCGGGCACCGCGCTACAGGTGAAAGAGACTACAAATTTTTTTTTCGACGAAGTGCAGACATGCTTCGGGTGTTTACACGAGCGAGCATGCTGCACTGGGCACCACCGTCCGCAAGCTGGCCCGTTTCCCGTCGGTTTCTCGAGAATCGACAGGGGAACGGTCAGGGTGCGTTTCTTTTTCTACGCAATCACATCCGCTCTCACACGGCTCGGACCTGCCCTAATTTTAGTCAGCGCACACCGCGCCGGTCCCCCTTTCTGTCTTTCAGAGTCTTCCTATACTTGCGGCAAGTCAAATAAAGATCCCACATCGTTGTCCCCATCAGCCCAATTTTTTTGTGCGCGTTGCAGGATGAAGGATTCTTCCGGCGATCTCCAATTACTCCCGTCTTGCGTCAGCTGACCCCGTCTTACATTGCCTACAAGTTTCCTAATTTCAGCCCACCATCTTGTTCTCTACAATATTCGACTGCCTTTACCGCGGCTTCCCCTGCAGCATTCACTCAGGAATTCCTAAACGACCACCGGTTATTTTGTGCGTGAACAGAACATCTTTATTACAAGCGCGATGGCTCTTCGGCCTACGAGGGGTAAGGGTTCAGGGAAACACATCGCATACTGCGATGGATGCCGGCTACGATGCACAACTACAGACCCTCAACTATATATATCGCACCTGCAACGCATGTATAGCGATATATGAAGAGCAGCATGTATTAGGGGCGCAATATAGAACTGGGGTAATTGGAGATCGCAGGGAGAGGCCTTCGTCCTGCAGTGGACATAAAGTAGGCTCAGCTGCAGCATGCGCTCCAGCTGAAACAGAGAGCAAGAAGTGACGCATACAGAACACATACCGACAGTCGTGATGATATCGGGGATACATGACAGCTATATATATATATATATATATATATATATATATATATATATATATATATATATATATATATAGTGATACAGGACGACAGTAAACCTAGAACACTGGGAGACGATGTCCTCCATGCAGGGGACACAAATATATGCTGACGATGAAAACGGTAACATCCATCGGTCATTCCCGTCCATGGCGGCTACAGAGGTGTACGGGTGCCTGTATTATGTGGTGTCATGCGCTCTACGTCATCCTTAATGAATGCATTGAACCTTGTCCACCTTAAAGACCGCACGAGTGATTATACTTACAATATCCAAGCGGCACTACATCTTCGATGTGCGGCGCAGGAGCGCGGCTAATTGAATTTAGCTCCGATGATTCATTATCATCGTCGTGACCACAACCGCCAGTAGCCTGAAGTCTTCAGAAAAAAAAAAGAAAACAAAAAAAGATGCAGCGGCGGCGAGGAACCAAATGTTTCTCGACGCAACGTTCGGCCACGTTCTCCTAATTAACTGCAGCTACGCGCCGAGGAAACCTGCGGAGCGGTTTCACGATCCCCGCCTTGCGTCCCGCGTGCAATACGCCATCAGTTGGCGGCAGCCATACCTATGCATGCATCGCTCGTCGTGAGTGTGCAAGGTGGGAGAGCTGTAGCGCTAAGTGGGAAAACGATTTTGCAACCGCAACCCAATCGCACTTGCGCTGTCAGCGCTTTTTTTTTTCTTCCTCCCCCTTTCATTTGCACATCGCGACGATCGCCGATCCACTGTTTCTGGCGCTAATGTAATTGGACGCAGGGGGACGACAAAGAGAAAGAAGGCCGACGTCGTAAAAAAAAAAAAAAAAAAAACGAAGAAGAAACGCAGCCACGACAGTGACGACCGTTCTGTGCGGCATGTGAATACAGAGCCGCGCGAAAACAGCAGAAGGCAGCAGCCACAGAGCATTTCAAATTCGCTCCACGAGAGGCAAGTTACTCTCGTGGAGCGTTTGGCGGTGTAATACGTTTGGCGGTGCAGCACAAAACACGCGTCTGCACGGGCCGTTTTACTGCTAGCAAGCCGACGCTGAAAAGACAACGCACAAATGGTCCCCTTCATTCACTTCGTTTTGGAGACAGCCGGCGTAGGATGAGTGGAGTATACATTAGGCTGAGTTAAGCGGCGAGCGGCGTTTCCCTCGTCAACATATTGGAACTTTCTTGCCGTTGGCTGAGCAGCCTTCCCCGTCACGGTCGCTCTACTATGCGGTAGTCCTGTTATATTTTGCTGCGCAACGGAAAGCGGTCAATCCTGCAACGCCGATCCATCGCCACCTCGATAGAACGCGGCAAAACTGCACGCCTGCGCCACAGCCGATACACAGCGAACACGTCGCGATCTGGAAACGTCCATCAAGGTTAACGATCCAACAGGGCACGTGCCGCGTTCGAAACTCTGTTTTCGTTGCCGTGGCAACCAATCACCATCTTGGCAGAAAACAAAAGGCCGGACTTTGCGCGTGCTTCGCACGGCCAGCGCTACGAAGAGGGAACGCTGACGCTCTGTTTTTCGATACTCTATATATACCTTGTTTTTACCGAGTCTGTATCGTCCTGTTCAGTAACCCACAAACGCTCGCTGTGCGCATGTTATGTGGTTTTGCGGGCCTATATATATATATATATATATATATATATATATATATATATATATATATATATATATATATATATGTATTTGTGTGTGAGATACGCTCTCGGTACGCGAGACGTGGTACACGCGATCGTGGGCGGCGCCGTATGAATTTCGGTCTCTTGGGCTTTTTTAACGTGTGCCAAAAGTCCCGTACACGAGTGTATTTTGCTTTCTTCCCTGTATAAGTACCACAACGCGGACGCCGCAGCAGGGCATCGAACCTGCAACCTCGTCGTACGCTTGCAGTTTATATCGGCGCCACAGGGGTCTTCTTGATCTTAAACAATCGAAGGGCTACGTACGACGACTTCAATTTCGCCACTACATGCCACGCATTCTTTTTTTTTTTTTTTAACATGTGTAATGCACGGTTGCTCAGCAGTGGCTGTGGCGTCGCCGCTGGTCGCGGGGTCGATTCCTGAACGCGGCGGGTATATATACGAGGCATTCCGATGGGAGCGTAATGCAAAAGCGCGCTCTTGTATAGTTAGATTCAGCTGCACATCAAATAACCGAAAGCGGTCAGACTTAATCCGGAGTCCCTACTACCGCGTGCCTCGATATAGGATTACGGTTTCGGCACGTAAAAAAAACCCACAATTTAATCCGAATTTAGATATTTCCGTAAACAACGCGAAGGCAGAAAGCGTCCAAATTAATCCGGAGTCCTCCGCTATCCTCATGGGGCACTGTGCAGTTGGGAGGCGTTAAGCGCCACAATCGAACGTTAAAACCCGTTCAGCGATCTGGCGGAAAGGCGTCCTCGAAACGCCAATTGAACGACTGCACCGCAAATCGGCAGGCTACGTGCAAGCACTCACTGGAAGCGATCGAGGACATACATACAGGCGTTCGGATTCCCAGACAGGCACTGCGGATCACCGGAGATAAGCGCGATCGCGGTCACGAGCTCGTCGGTGTGACTCACTCACGGCCGAACATGTGCTGCGGCTCTAGCGCAATCCTGTGGCTGTCAGCCGGCGCGCAAAAAGTTTCCCCCGCGCGCATTTTTTACCTAGAAACTGGAACGTCATCAACCCCCTTTCGCTTTGCGAGCGGTTTTGGTGAAACCCTCGACTGCATTTATTCCAGCTCACGTTACCGCAAAGTCCGTAACAAAATGAGCAGAACTCGCGAGAGGGGTAGAAAACGAAAAGCGAGGACTGATGAAAAACACGCCGACAAGCGCTTCTGCAGAGCCGTCAGCAACAACGCTTCCTCGTTTTTTTTTTTTGTTTGAATGAAGTAGGCGGTCGACCATTCCAGTACATGCCCTAAAGACGTGCCATGTAGACCTCGCTCTTAAGTGTTACACGAGGGGTATTGATTAATTAGTCAATGCTAAGTGAAGTTATCTTAGCGCACTGGCCGTCTCGTCGTCGTGATGCCAAGGAACGGAGTGTCAGAACGTAGACGTGACATTTACGGCAGTCCATACTCGTCGTAACACTGTCCGACTTCGGGACCTGAGTGCTTCATGTGCAAATATTATAATTAACGACCAAACGCGAACATCTAAATTTTGTTGGCTGACCTCGTAGCCTACAGTCGATCACGCACATATAAATATGCGGCGACTCTCACTCACTGGTGGATTTCAGGCCGATCGCGAAACTATAAACAAATCCGTTGCTTATAAACTTAACCCACCGCCAGGCATGTCAATATCGGTGCTTCGTAGGTACGATTTAAATGTTTATGTAGTTGTCAATAACCATTCCAGACACGTCGCCGTGGTATAATCTTCGAGAGCGCGGAGAGACTCGGCCTTGTGAGTATACGCGAGTATATGCGACTGCAGACGTTCACAGCAAGCACAACCAGCAGGTACGAGTCGAGTTCCAAGCGTTTTCTCAAGCAACTCGCATGCGTCTCACCTCGAGCTTCCGCGAGTACTCCTCGGTGAGTCGTTCATTCTGGCGGCTGAGGTCCGAGTTTCGCTCGAGCAGCTCCTTGCCGATCTCGGCTGCCAGCAGAAGGTCCTTCTCCTTCTGCGCCAGCTGAGAGTAGACGTCGCCGGGCTCCGCCTCGTCATCGTCGGGCACGACGTCGCGGTCCCGGATCTCGTGCAAGTAATCCTCGAGTTCGCCAAGCATGGACGAGTGACTAGCGCCGGTCGTCGGCTGCATCCCTTCCAGCCGGCACGCACACATCACAGTACTCACCGCCACGCATCAGAGAGGGCCGCGTCGCGCACCACAACCACACGAGCAAGAAGTCGCACTGAACAGCACTCGTATAACGCATCAACCACACGGGACGCTCCGAGAATCCAGCGAAGTCGGTCTGCGGCGGCGAAGTGTCAAGCACAGGCAAGTAGTACGGCGACTCGTTAGGCCAGTGACACCGGCGGCGGTTCAATCGCAAGCTGCCAATGGGTATCCATCAAGACGATGAAGTGGCGCGTCGACACCACCGTATCCTACCGCAGCTGTCACAAGCTCAATCAACCCCGGCGCCGCTGAAGGAATGTCGTTGCCGCCTGCTGGATAGCGCTGCTGACGGCGATGCGGTTGCCGCCGCTCTTCATGTCAAATCTAGCCCGTGGGTGAAACCGTGTGTTTCCACAAGTTGAAGCGCCGGAACAGAGGAGAGACGCGCAAGTCACGAAGCCATGCCTCGGCTTTGGTCTCGAGCGCGCGTCGCATCGGACGTCCCGAATCTTGCCGCGCTCCGTACGCGACTGCTAGCTCGCCGTTTCGCCCGGCTTCGCTACCTGACGCCGGTGGCCGAGAGAGAGGAGGTCGACCCGCCGCCGGAAAATCACGCAAAAGAAAAAAACCCGCCAAGCGCGCCCGCGCGCTGTCTCGAGTGTTCCCTCGTCTCCTCCTCTCTCACCAGGTGTGTGACTACGTCATGTTGTTATCAAAACGTCATTTTGTCGTCACGACTTTGCTGGCCAATCCTAAGGTTTCATTGCAAACTTCCGTTCAACACCTTGAAGCGTTGTAGTAGCGGGTTTAATATTTTATCCTCACTAAATAAAATTAACACTACCATTGATTTTATTTTTATAAATCAATAACTCAAGCGCTTGGCTCGTGTACAGCCTAATCAGCGCCTCCTCTGGCCTAATGCAACCGTCTGTCCAGGCAACACTGATGCTGGCGGGCGTCGGTTCTTTTTAGATTTGAGTTGTTTAAATGCCGTTGAACGCAAACCTCGCGGTAACTTCGAAGAAACCGCTCACTTCAATGGATTAGCTGCCACTAGTCATCGCCGACGTAAGTTCAAGCTTATAATGCAATACTTCACTCGCGTTTCAGCCGCAGTTCGAGTCCAAAATGATTTGACACCCAATTGTTTTTGCTGTCTCAACCGTGACAATGAATGGTCGTTCGGTTTAAATCCTTCCGAAGCCGCTGCAGCGGACGCCGCGGCAATTATTCCGTTTTAAATTTATATACAGTTAGTAGCATTAAATGTTGAACGTAAATCAGACACAACGATCCGTGACGGTAGCTGAAAGGTGGGGGCTTTGGAATCTTTCGCTTATTTCTTTTAGTTCGACTGCCATTTATAGCAAGTGAAGAGGCGGTGATGGAGGCCGCGGAGTTTAGCGGATCGAACTAGTGTGGGAGCGCGCTGACGCGCATAAAATTCTCCATCAGGTAAAGAAACAGGTACCGTATTTTAACTTCACGAGGGCTTGGAGTCTGACAGAGCGTGGACGCTGCAGTTATATTGCTTCGATCCTCGTTTTCAGGATATTCGGAAACCATTCGTGTTTCCTACCAGCGCTCCCTTTGATAGTTCTCACTACTCAGCGCGGGCCCAATCTGCTGTGTCATTTAAACAAGCTTTGTATGCTTTTTAAATTAAGTCTGTTCCTGCATAATCTTTTCCGTTCGACAACAGCCAGGTTTAAGAAAACACTCATTTTTTGTGCACGATTAAAGGTGTAGGTGCGCCTTGTTTGTTTCTTTGAGAACGTTCCCTCGTCTGCGCTTTTTGTGTGTGATCTTAGGTGCGCCGTTCACCTACCTGTCTACTGGTCGCGTGAATTGTTTG
Source organism: Dermacentor albipictus (assembly GCF_038994185.2). Classification (NCBI taxonomy): domain Eukaryota; kingdom Metazoa; phylum Arthropoda; class Arachnida; order Ixodida; family Ixodidae; genus Dermacentor; species Dermacentor albipictus. Next base: position 105,610,533 of record NC_091822.1, on the reverse strand, counting down.
TCGGGTCGAGAAAACTGGAGTGTCTTCATTTGCAACCTGACGTTCTACCACTTTTGTTGGGATCGACCTGGGGAATGGTATGACAAAACTAGCGAGCCTCACAACAACAACAACTACAACAACAACAAAAAAAGCCCTTCTTTCTGGCTTTTTCATCCGGGTTGTTAATATCACGTTTTTCTTTCTTTAGAAATAATTTGGCCTAGTGAAAAGTTGCTTAATTAAAAGTCAACTTTCATATGGCTATGCTTGCGAAACTCTCATGGACCATTTTGGAAATGCCAACAAAGCCAAGTAATTGTTGTTTATTGTGTAAAACTTTTCACATGAAGTAGAGTCTTGAAAAGTGTGCTAGCAGTCGAACCTCATTAGTTATTACCTGTCATTTTCGAGCTCTATAATCCATGTTCATTGCAAGTTATGAGTTGGCAACAGCTAGATCGGAGGAACCTTTCTCATAGACACTGTAACAAATGTTAAAGAGAAAATGCAAATGTTTTGAGCACCAATGACAAGAGACAAGAGCTATATTGTTGATAAAAAAGATAAGTATATCAACTCTGATGATGAATGGAATCAAGGCCAATCGAAAAATAAATTATAAGGACAGCATCAAAATCAATGGCTCAAGAAACGCTGACAGAGCAAAGTGGACGGACAGGGCAGAATGGAAAAAGCTTGGCAGAAACAGTGACCCTCATGTATATATGCGCAGGGCAGACAGAATTAAGCATTTTCGATGTTCTATTGAGTGTTAGTTATCTGTGAATTTTGCAGAGCGTGTTGGCTGTGAGTGGGAGAAAAATAGGAGTTGCGGCTGCTTGCTTACCACTGAACCGCATTGCCCAGTATTTTCAGTGGCAGTCATCTGAAGCTCCCCTCCGTCCCCCGCCTCGCTTCTGATGGCATTAAAATTTGGTACCAGGTGGTTCCTTTGAAGTTCACAGAGTGCTAAACATCTAAAGTTTTGATGACTAGTGGTAAAAAAATGATCGTTTGCAACCTCAGGTGCAAGGGACGCGTATATATATATAAAAAAAAAGCTTGGAATGGCTTATTATTATAGAGAGGAACTGCAACACTTCTTGAATGCCGTCAGAAAATATTCACAATCTGTGGACAATACTGCCATGAACATGCAAGCCAAATATTCCGCTGCATGCTAGCGAGCTCACATTTTTGCATAAAATGTTCGCCTGCTCCCTGCTGTGGATTTTGAGGCCCCATCTCTTTTGCTGCTGTTAGTGACATCATAGCCAGCGTGACAGTCGCTGGTGTAGTAAATCGGTAGCCAGTCCCTTCCTGCTTGCGGTTTTCGATGTTCGGAGCACTGAACTTCTGAAATCACGCATGCAGCATGGACAGGGAACTAATAACAATGTAGACTGTCGGACATGCCTTTTCTTCTTACTTTTTGTTTTGGCAGAGTAACCAGTTTAAACACTAGAAAGTGCACTTAAAGGAACCCCAGATGGTCAAAATTAATCCGGAGTACCCCCATTATGGTGTACCTCAATATCATTTGGTTCTTGCATGTGCTAGGCCATAATGAATTTTAATTAAACAACAAATGTTTCAGGGAAACTGTTTCTAGTTTGCTTTACTTTGTTTTCACCGATGTGGACTGACGCCAAGAATAATGCAGTCTTCCATTAGGTGCTCACAAATGAGAAAGCTGCAGCTGCCACGATCGGTGCTTGCAAAACAGCATCTCAATGTCCGCATTTACGAAAATTGCTGCATTATAAGCAAGCTTAATGCTTCTAGTAAACGAGGAAGTGGGGGTTGTTAATGTATCCTGCCCTCCTATTTGCACTGCTTTGTTGCTCTTGGATGCCTTGGATGCTCTTGTCCTATGCTGGCTTTGAAGGCAGTAATAAGAAAACGGAACTTTGATGGGGGAGAAACAACAACAAAAAAATTTCTGGTCTACTTAGATTTAGGTGCATGTTAAAGAGTAACCTAGGTGGTCAAATTATTCTGGAGACCTCCATTGTGGTGTGCCTCATAAACAGATTGTGGTTTTAGCATGTCAAACCCAAGAATTTGATGTTATTTTAGTGAACCCTTTCCCAACTGTTGAAAAGTGTAGTCATCACCAGAATTAGTACCAATATAGCTGATGATATGTGCACTAGTCATAAGGCCATGTTACTGAAGGTATCAGAGAAATTTAGTACACTGTTTTTCCTGCAGTATAGAAAGGATCAAGAAAAAAAAAACGGGCAGATCTCACGCCCTGTGGGAATCGATGTTATTCGAAGCAGTGTGCGGGGAGCCTATCGACTTAATGAAACGACCACAAGAGCACCAAGACCTATATGACATGCATGTCATGACCTATAATTTATGTTCGTTGTACACTCTTGTCATACTATGCCAATTTCGGCGCATACCAAGACGTCGGGCTGTCTCATGGCCTACATGATGTGCATGTCATGTAGGCCATGTCATGTCATCATTCATGTCATGACCTATCGTTTATGTTTTTCATACACTCTTTTCATACTATACCAATTTTGGTACCTACCAATTTAACGAAATGACCATGGGAGCCCCAAGACGTCGGCAGCTAGGTAGGTAGATAGATAGATTTGAAGGCAGTAAGAAGAAAACGGAACTTTGATGGGGGAGAAAAAAAAAAAAATTCTGGTCTACTTAGATTTAGGTGCATGTTAAAGAGTAACCTAGGGGGTCAAATTATTCTGGAGACCTCCATTGTGGTGTGCGTCATAATCAGATTGTGGTTAAGAAAAAAAGAAGAAGAAGAAATGCTTCGCATTTAAAAGCAAGAAAGAAACAGTAGGCAGACCAGTGCTATTGGTGCTGCGCCTGCTGAGAGGAAATACATTGAAGAGGAATGGGAAAAGTAAACATGCTCTTAATATTTCTGTTATCACCAGGCTTTTTTCGAAAATTTCTATGAGGAGTATATTCATCGCAAGGCTTTGCAATTCAGTGTGTTTTTCAGGTTTTAAGTATTGCAGGACCCATTTAACCAACTTTTACCATGAAGACAGAATTGTCTACCTGTCAAGTGATGGACGTACAAGCTTTTGCACTTGCTTGCTTTATAGAAATGGTTTTGTTATGCGAACAGGCTTTTGAGGAAAAAGCCAGCTTAGCAGCTCTAAATTGTCCATTGGTCATCGCATATGTTTCGAGTTTGCCCAGAAAAATGTGCACTTTAATTTATCCTGCGTGCTGTCAAAGCTTAAATTTGTTTTTTCTGACAATGCTTTTTCAATGAAAAATTATAATGCTCACCATGACAATTCACCCAGTAAATAAGTAGGTTTACAGGTTCCTTCTTTCTTATGTGTGGCTGCGTTTTGTTCATTTATTCTATTGCTATGCTGATTCCTTGCTTAGTGCTCTGTGCAGAAGCCTAAGCTAGTTGGGATGAAGTAATGAATGAACATGTCTGCCACGCAGGAAAAAATGGCAAAATGTATTTGCCATTAGTATTGAGCCTTCAGCAATGGCTGTGACTTGTAGCCACATGAATCTGTGTGCTGGTGAAGTGCAAAGAACTAGCAGAATGAGATTCCTAAGGAAGAAGTCAAGAAGACTTTACTGGCAGGTCACTGTCTGTGGTTCGTGCCTCTTTTTTTTTGGTTTTTGAGGTGGGCAACGTATTCGTTCACTGCCTGACCTGTGTGCAGTTTGACAGACAAGATGGCGCAAGCTGGCGGTGGCAATGGAAAGAGTCCTTCCCGGGAGCCGATTGCCCTGCGCTCGACCAAGTTGAACCACCTCGTCTTGGGCCGGGCCAGCTGCTCCCTGCCGAACCGCCACCTAGCCAGCCGGGACAGTCTGCTGGATGCTCTGTTTTCCCTCTACGATGAATGCAACCGTGAGGTTTTGCGACGGGACAAGAACATCTCCCTGTTCCTGGATAAATGTGAGCCTCCAATTTTCTTCCTATTTTAATTTTTTCTGTCCCACGGGGATACCTTTCTGCAATTCGTTAAGGTTATAACAATGCATACTACTCACAAAAGCTGCATGCTTTTTATTTATTTATTTATTTATTTCATAATACAGCAAGCCCAAGCAGGAGTGGATGAATATAGACAGAACCGAGGTACATGTACCACAAGATGCGCAATATTGTCAGAGTACGTTCCTTCACCAGAACTACATAATAATGATGACAAAACAGGGTATTAGACTGACCACAATGTGTAAAATAAGAATAATGCCAGGAATACATACTTGTATTGATAAAATGTATATATATACAGTGAAACCCCAGTTTTGCAACGACCCGGGTTTTACGACGGATTAGCGCAGTCCCGGTGAAGTCCCCATAGAAGCAATGCATTAAAAACCCCGGTTATCCGATGCAATTTTATGCCTGACCCCCGTTATACGACGACCGTCGCGAAGCGCGGGACGGAACGGTGGACGAAAGAAAAGTGCCGTGGGTCTCTTCCCTTGCTCCGTTTGTCCGCATGTGGAGTGCTTGACACCGCTTGACTGGTTCGCTCCGACGCAGCTTTCTTCCCTGCCTCGTCTCATCGTTCGTTTCTCTCTCCCCCACCAGCAGCCGCCCGCGATGCTCGCTGCTGAAATAGCGCCTTTTCTTCTCCACAATCACTTTCTCCCTCTCTTCTCGGTGGTATCGCCTCTCGTCGCGTTGGGGAAGCGTTTCTCTCCCTCCACCAGCAGCCGCCCACGACGTCCGCTGTACTGAAATAGCGCCTTTTCTTCTCCAGAATCACTTTCTCCCTCTCTTCTTGGTGACGTCGCGTTGGGGAAGCATTTCTCTCCTTCCAGTTTCTCAGCAGTAGATCGAAGGTAGCGCGAAGAGGCCTAGGTTTATCGCACATGTTCTTCTTCGTAATCCTAGCGACCAGCGTTCAGCGGAGGTGTTGAGTTGTGTGGAGCAACGTGACGCACAATGTCCCGAAAGTGGACAGTTCTGTTGCTTGCTGAATATTATCGAGGAAGCAGAAAAGCAGCATGGAGCCACGAAAGCCAGCATTGCCCAAGACGTTAAGATACCCGAATCTTCGCTTAAGGTGATCCTGGCAAACAAAGCAGTGATATTGCAGAATGCCAACAAGTTCGGGCTCAAGCGGAAAGCGGCAAAAGAAGGACAGCATGAGAAGTTAGAAAAAGTTCTCGTCAAGTGGCTGCATCAAGCACATAGCTCTGTGATCGACGTTGACGGCGCCATTTGTGGCGTTCTCCTCCCGTCTCAACCATGCTCTTGGGACAAAGGAACGACAACACAGTAGTGCAAACAATCACAAGGGCATTTATTGCACCTTTCATAGATCAATGCCTGCTAGCCGAGTTGCTATCCACAAAACATGCCGATGGGCGCGCGACAAATCTAGAAGTCCAACTCACCGCGACCGGAAAACGAGCGAATATGTTCGCCCCATGCTGGATCCCAACGCCTGGTCGTTCGCGTGTTCGGTCACGCCAACGGTGGCGCGTTCCAAGGCAGCCACGCGAGGCGGTCTCGCAGAAGCATGGGTCGGCGCGCACGCGGGACGTCCACGCCGTTCCCCGACCCGCCGGGAAAGAGGAAGCGCCTTGTCTCCTGGCGCCCAAGTAACCCCGCCTGTCGGCGGCGTTAGCAGCGCAACACTCGCGTCCTCTCCCTCACTGCGCTTCAACCACATCGACCGCCGCGGGCGTCACGCAGGCCATGCGGCGAAGCGGGATTGCAGGAGATGAGGGAAAACAAGATATCAGGGGACGCGCGAGAGTCGCGCATCCCCACACATTCTAAAAGAAAAGGTGGACCTTGTGGCATCGCGTCTGGGCATCGATGACTTTCAGGCATGGAACGGGTGGCTGATCGCCTTAAAAAATGAAACAGGATTGTGTACAGCCGCTCCTGTGGAGAAAGCACTTCCGTGGACGTTTCGACGGTGAACGAGTGGATGGAGTCGCTGCCGGAGATGATTGCTGCATACAAGCCCTGCAACGTTTTCAACGCCGATGAGAGTGGTATTTTTTACCAGATGCAGCCTGAGCAAACCTTTGCGTTTAAGGGTGACAGCTGTTATGGTGGCAAGCGTAGTAAAGAGCGTGTGACGGCACTATTCTGTGCTAACGAGGACGGTTCCAAGAGGCTGCCCGTGCTCATTGTTGGAAAGTTTTCACAGCCACGGTGCTTTAAAAACTTGAAGACGCTACCCTGCAGCTACAACTTCAACAAAAAGGCGTGGATGACGTCTTCGCTCTTCAGCAATTTTTCGCAGCAGCTGTAGAACAAAATGGGGGCTTTTCGTGGACACCGCACTGTGCCACCCACCCGATATGTCCAGCTTGAGGAACGTAAAAGTTGTTTTTTTTTCTCGCCCAACTGCACAAGCCGGCTGCAGCTGCTGGATGCCGGCATCATTAAGTGTGTCAAGCAAGGGTACACAAAGCGGTTAGTGCAGCGTCGGCTGGTGGCTATTGGGCTCAGCGAGTCGGAAAAAAAAGATTACTGTGCTCGACGCCATGCATTTTATTGGCAGTTCATGGAACGTAGTGTCGCGAAGCACAATAGCTAACTCGTTCAGGTACTGTGGCTTTAAGTGAGAGAGTGAGAGACTGCCTCCTCTGCTGGGAACGCAACAACCTCGAGGCCGATGCAGGCCTCGCTGACGATGATTTCGATCGTTTAAACCTTACCATGACCTTCGCTGAGTACGTGGAGGCCGACGACAAAGTTGCGATCTGTGGCGAGGTGTCGCTGGATGACGACATTGAGGGGGCTTTGCCTAGTGCCGACACCGCTGCGACATCGGACGAGGACAATGATGACGCCACAGATGTCGTGCATCTGCCTACCACGTTTGTCAAGGGGCTCTGGCACATAGACGGCATCCGGTACTTCAGCTGTTCACACGATGCCACAGAGGACCTCCTTTTGGACGATGCCCAACTCGAGCGAAAGGTCTTGGTTCACGGATCAGGTCCAAAAGAAACTTACCGACTTTTTTTAAAGTTCGCGCCGGCTGGTGGGAATCGCGGCAATGGGCAGTGGAGTGCTGTAAAGGTTCGTTTGAATAAAGCATGATTGGTACCTGTACTGCAGCATTAATTCTTATCGCATTTACTTTTTGCTTTTTTGCTAACGACAGCAAGATTTGATGACCTGCATATCTCCTGGCTTCGCCACAGAGCCTGCTGGGAACCTTGTTGCAAGAATGTTAGCTGCAGTGACATAAAAGTGCGCACCAATAAATGAATGACTTATTTCACTCACTCTTTCTTGAATTCATTGTAAATAAATGTTTCTTTTTGTTGAATGTGCTTACACTACTCTATTGTGAGTTGTATGGCACACAACCTTTACAATGAAGTAACCTTATAATGAATTTTGGAAGTCCTGAACACTTCGTTAAAAGGATGCGCAACTTTATAGCCTACTTTTTCAGACATGCAAGCGTTGTAGTTTATTTACGATATGTTTTGTTTCATATATTGCATTAGATACTTGCTTTTCATCTTCCCACTGCACTTTCACCCGCACATTGAATACTTACGTAATTTGTAATGACTGCACTGGTAACTCACTCACTAAGAGTTGTGAGAAAAACATTGCCGTAAACTTGGACACAGGGTAACCTGTCGATTCTTGAAAGGTGACAAGCACCATCTTTGTTGAGCAGCGAGTGAAGCATTGTTCAACTGTATGTAATCATTAGTTATGCGAGGTGGTTGGGTGACTATGTTACCCCTGATAGTGTGTGAGAAATTTTTAAATTCTCCCTGCATAGGATAAGTTAAGTGATCAGTGTGCTGTGATGTTATTTTGCCAACTTGCACAACAGAGGGATTACTTTAGTGCGGAAGGTGGCCTGGCCACGTTGACCTAACGAGCCAATGTCAAGCCATTACTTGCAAACAAACCATTCTTGCTGGGTGCTTGCACGATAGACAGATCCGATGAATTTCTTCTTTCACCACACAGCATGTCATGGAATGTTTCATACCAATACGAGACTCTGCACACGCACAAATATTTATGTCAGACGTTGGCCGTTTTCCTTGGCTGCTACAACACCAAACACACTCAGCAGATCAGCCAAATTTAGTAGCAGGTACCACTTGCTGGACTTGCAGTGAAGACCAACTAGTGCATGTGAAGCTGTCACCTGGCAAGGTGCTTCCAGTCTGCTCTAGCACAAGAAACGCCTCGGGGCAACTAGCTGCACTTTGGTTCTGTTGACAAACTGGTCTCCTTGGCATCTTTCTTGGCCACACTTGGAACACTTGGTTTCTTGCAGTTGTGCTTCACCAAGTCTCACTTGTGAATACTGAAATTTCCCAGAAAGCTATTCTGTCATTGTTAGAAAGGAAATCTGTCAGATTTCTGTGGGAATTTTTCTGTGGGCATTTAGCCTGCCTCCCCCCCCCCCCCCCCTTTCTTTTTGCTTTCCAGACCGTGCCATAGTGCAGGACTTGCGGCAGCTGCGAGTGAGCATAGCGGACTTTGAGGTGAAGACTGTCATCGGTCGCGGCCACTTTGGCGATATCCGCATGGTCAAGGAGAAGGCTACCGGTGACATCTACGCCATGAAGATTTTGCGCAAGGATGACACCCTCTGTCAGCGGGAGGTCAGTGTGCAACATGCTCAGGCTGGCTGAAATGTCTTAAAGTGTGCTACACTGTGGCAGGGACTACCTAATTAATGTCTGATAAAGAATTGTGCCTGTGTGTAAGTTCAAGTTGGTGGTACTGTTGTTTTTCAATGTCGTGTTTCTTCTGAAAGATTTTCTACATGATGTATTTTGTAGTTCAGTGCAGCAGCATGGATTACGTTGCCTCTTAAAAGGCCCCTCAACAGGCTGCATAACGAATTTCAGTTATACGCTAGAAATTATGTGCCCTCTGAAGAAGGTTCTACCGTAACAGTTTTTCAAATTGGTTAATTAATAGCCGAGATAAAAATATTTGAGTGCTGCGAACCCATGATTTCAGGAGGCGGGCTTCACCACCAACATAACATTCCTCTCCCCTTGTCCTCGTCTAGCCTCCGTAACTGAAATCCCTTTCCTGTATTCACCCATACCAGAGCTGGAAGATCGTGGGACGTATACGTCATTTGCCCTGCCTTCTTTTTTTTTTTCTCTCTCGTTTTTTAGCTGCGCAGCGCACTTCCGCTTATAATCTCTCGCATGAGCTGTTACGTTTGTCTCGTTTAGCGCAGCATTTGATTTTGTGCGCTGTCCATGAGAACACATGACTAGTGGTATAAGTCAGTGCTACATGAACACTGAGGCAGACGCAAACAGATAACAGAGCATGATCGGGCACTGGTATTTTATAAAAATTGACATAGTTTCGCTCTCTGTGCGCGCGACTGCACAACATAGGAGCAAGCAGACGAAACAGAAGTACATCTCTCTTGCTACTGTATGAAGTAAAACAAGAACAGGCAGACACTTAGTTTGTAGGTTTTATTATTTCTGTAAGCTTTAATTTGTCTATTGAAGCAACAAATCCAACAGATAACTGCTGTTGCCTTGAATAATTCTCAGTCACGTGCTGCTATGAGTGACATCACAGCACTGCCATGCACGTAGGCGCACATGTGTGATATACGTCGACTCTCCGGCTGAGCACGCAGCGCCCGTGAAGAGAAGGGCAAATGGCGCTTGGTTTGAAATTTAAGCTCTTTTCGCGGTGCACAGGGATGTAATACTTGCCAGACACAATTGTTAACGCACATTGTATGCACTGCACTTGTCAACTCAGAATGGCCAGACCTGATCAGGGTCCCTTTGAAAGGAACCTTTACTCCAGAAGCTTTTATCTAGATATGTGGGAACACAGAAATAATTTTTCCGTATAGGGCCACAGTTGTTTCGTTTGTTTGTCAGTCCTGTTTAAGAGTGCTTCATAGTCCCAGTAAATGTTTAAATATGTACCACTTTATCTATATTCACCAAACTTCATGCCGTAATTGGATGTCTGTACCACGTCACTCGATTTTGTTTTGCTTGTCCTCTCAGCAACATGTTCTGCAGCACTTTCTACTGCCCTGAGTTTTCCATTAATTACCTTGCTCACCATAAAAAAGTCCCTTAACTCCTGGAAATTACTGTGTGTTGCAGTTTGTAAATAAAAAAAATTTCACGCAGGAACTCCTCTAGGAGTTGTCTTCGTATGCATAAGCATTGTGCCACCTGCTTATCTCCACACAGCTCGGTGTCATTATCAGTGTTATGAAACTTCATCCAACCAGCATAAACTCTTGTCAACCTTTAGCGGTCGTTATCGACCTTATTGCACTAGATCTGACCCTTACGAACCCTTATTGGTTATAAACCTCATAGGACTCGATCTGAGCCTTATCAACTGTATTGGACTTATCCAACCCTTATCAGTACTTACTAACCTCATTAGGATTGCTCCGATCATTATAAGCCCTTATTGCAATTTAGCACCTTATCCATCCGCGTCGAATCATTACCAACCGTGATAGACCCATAAGACCCCTCATCACTTATCAACTTTGACTGCTTATCTGTCTGTGTCGTGCGATGTGAAGCACATAAGCCGTCAGAGATCGGTGACATTTCGGTTGCTGAAGGAACGACCCAACAAAAGGCACATTTCACTACCTCCGAAACGCATTGGGAATGTGGTGCAACTGGCATTAAATTTTTGCAAAGTTGGAAATTTCCTGATGTCTACAATGCTCTTAGTCAAGTACATGTAGTCCTAGAGATGGCTTTTGTTCCACTATCACTAACTCTTTCAACAAAGCCTTCATAGAAACTGTTCTCCTTTGACATTTGTTTTGTACTCCCAGTACAACACATTCACATGGTTCAGATATTCACCTTCTGCAAGCAATGGTGTTCAGCCCAGTGGGTAAGACTCTCAGCTTCTGAGCATGGGGTTGTAGGTTCGAAACTCGCCATCGCCTATGTTTTTCCTTTCGAATTTATTTTGTTTTATACAATAATTTCTTTATAGTGACTTGTCTTACGTGACGGACAGAGTCCGTCACGTAAGTTTCCTTATTGGGCAGGCATGGAAATGCGTACGTATATAAAACCCCACCACCTGTGGTTTTAGAGATTCGAGTGCATTTTTGCTGCACCTTTTCGCATTTTCCTCAGTGTCACAGTGTCTCACCTCTTGACAAGACAAGACACAGTGTACAGCCAGTGAACGAAGCGTGTTGCCTTTTACGGTAGGAAACACCCAAAGTGCGCAACTTACACCTTCCAAAAAGCACTGGAAGCGTCAACTGGTTAGCAGTCAAGATAAACAAGAGAAGAGATGTTTAATGTATCGATGGAAAAAAAAAGCAGGAAAGAGATTGATATGACCAGATCCATTACATTCATACCTAGTGCTACTAGGTAAATAGAGAAGTTTTGAGTGAGAAGAGGTTTATTAGCGGCTCCTTATGCCAAGGGCACAGCGACTGGGGGCGGCGAGGCAGCCCGAAGCACCGTCCAAAAAGATGCCAGCTACCAATAGCACGAGCAGAGCCGAGCCGCGCGTTGGCAATGCAGCTGTACAGCGAGATGTGTCTTCTTCACATGAGGAAGAGAAAAAAAAGCTTAAAGAGATGTAGACAAATATGATACAACGAAAATCATGTATAGCATGCCTGAGAAATGCAAGCAGGCTAGGTGACTATTTCTAATTGCCCCGCTCCAAAAGGGACACCAATAAATCATCATCATCATCAACTCCAGCCCATCAACTTCATAAACATGCGCACAAAGGCAAGATTAATGGTCGTCACAATGGCGAGGAGCCAGCCGTCCAACTCCCTGCTGTGCTGGCCACCCGACTGCATCACTGTTGCCGCTGGTAATAAACATCAGCTAGTTTGTTTTTCACCAAAAACAGTGATCATTAGAATAAACCGATGTCCCAAATTCATCTTTTGAGACAAGTGATGACCACTGTCAAACCTGTAGCACAAATGGTACAAAAGTTGTGGTACAAGGCAAGTTTAACTCTGAGCCAGCGTCCGGCCTCGGCTGCATTGCTTGCGAGGTGTCATGATTGCATCATGCGCGTTGCAGTCTGGACATTACGAGTTGCAGTCTATCTTTCTTTCTTGTTCCAAATTGATAGGATGAAAAATAGTGTTCTCAAAAGGATGCATTTTCCAATCGTTGGTGGTTGTTTCTGAAGTGCCACATGCTATGGCTTTGCTTAACAGGTTAAGCCTAGTGGCACTTTTGGCACTTTGATAGCATTGATCATCTTGAGTGGTTGATCCCTATGAGGTTGTAAAAAATACTGCTCCAGTGGAAATGAAATTAAAGCCAGACTGCTGCCATCTTAGGAGGGGAGGGGCACGATAAAGCATTAGCTTATAGTGAAGGAAAAGAAGCATTTTCGTCTCACTCCGCACTAGTTAAGCATGGCCTATTCCCTCATACAGATACTGGTCTACGTGTACCTTTGTGTTACTAATTTTAGGATCAAGCCTTAAAGTCCTGGCAAATTTTGTTGCAGGTAACATCACATATACTCAGCTGAAGATAATACTTGTGTTGGGAACAGCCAGCTTTTATTTTCTAATTAGCCTAGCATTTAGCGTAAGAGTGCTAAATCTTTGGAACCACCCTACAAGGCTCTATTTCATAGGTGAAGTATGAGCAAGTGCTGACTTCATGACATCAGGTCGTGCGCAACGCCGCTGTGATTGCGAAATGCCGTCTGGAACAACCTCATAGTCCAGTGTGCCAGTACGTCGGATGATCTTGTAGGGTCTAAAATAGCGACGTAACAGTTTCTCACTAAGTCCTCGTCGGCGTATCAGAGTCCAGATCCAAACACGGTTGCCGGGCTGGTATTCCGTGTGGTGTCGTCGAAGATTTTAGTGCCGGCTGTCCTCTGCTGATTCTTGATGTGCATGCGGGCGAGCTGTTGGGATTCTTTGGTGCACTGGAGATAGGCAGCGACATTGACATTCTCTTCGTTTGTGACACGTGGCAGCATGGCGTCGAGAGTCATCGTTAGCGCTGAGCGATAGCATTTAACATTCATTAGCTGGTGAGCAGCTGTCACCGGAGTAAGATAAACAAGCACATGTGTCGGTATGATACGTTTTCCAGCTGCTAGATCCCATGCAAACAAGAAAATGCGCGAGGCATGCGCAATCGAAAACAGTATATAGCCGCCCGCTGTGGCAGCATCACCGCAATACTCGCCTGCCCATATCACATGAAAACACTGGTGCACACTCAGTTTCTTATTCCGGTACGAGCAAATCTTCTCCGGGGTCATCGCACGCCGCATTCACAGCTATTGCCGGCCAACCCTATTGCAATAAGCACCTTCATTTATCTGTTGTACAGTGCATGAAGCGTAGTGCCATTGGTAGCATACTGCACGCAATTAGTAGGCGATGATCCAAACCCACCACCGTTTCCTGCTGCCCGCTGTGCAATGTATCACGTTTTGCTTCGGCGACATCCGGTGTCACCCACCAGTTCAGTTTTGTTTTGGTTTCCTGCCGCCGTCTTAAAACAATATGCAATAGGAAAACAACAAAATGTGTCTTGGGCCGCCAAAGCCCCACCAGCTCGGCGCACGTCGGTGTCCCATGCCTCGTGTGCAACGATTCACGCAAGCTTTTGCATTACGTAGAGTCTGTCAAATTTTTTGTTACTTCAAATAGTATGTTTTCTTGGTTAATACATTTTTTCTCAAATTCTTTTTCCAAAACGTATGAACGAGGTTTTACTGTATATCTGAAAGTATGTTGTACATGGATTCACTGTAACAGCATTGGACTGTATATGGAGGTCATTGCTTTGTTATAAGCCAAAGGTTAAGCATTTCTTTCGGATGTGGAACCCTTCAGTATGCTTTGTCATTTCACAGGTGGCGTTCTTTGAAGAGGAGCGGGACATTCTGGCGCGGGCGGCACAGACGGGTCCCTGGTTGACCAGGCTGCAGTATGCCTTCCAGGACGCTGGCCACCTCTACCTGGTCATGGAGTTACTACCTGGCGGTGACCTGTTCAATTTGATTGACCGCTCGGGGGGCCTGCTGCCCGAAGAGGAGGCTCGCTTCTACCTTGCCGAGCTCACGCTAGCCATCCATGCGCTGCACTCTCTGGGATATGCGCACAGGTGCTGCAATTTTGTGCCATCGATCACAGTCTCCGTGGGAAAGGCAGTCTCGCATATTTTGTTTCGGATAGCTGTGGCAGGAATACACTTACTATAGCAAAGGGAAGGCGGAAACCTCTCTAAGTGATAGGTAGTGCTGCCACCTCACATTAAGTTCTGAACCATTTTGATGTGAAGGGCGAGGGAGAGGGAAAGGCAGGATGGGAGAGGGCATCGCCAAGACCTGCCTCACCCTCTCTCTCGCTCTTGGATGCCTGTGTTATCAGCTCGTTCCTTGTCTGTACAAGCTCTCGCGTGCGTTCTAACTGCACATTGGTAAGGCCAAATCAAAATGCACCAAGCGCCTCCGACACACCCACTTGCCTGTGAAGAGTTCATAACTCAAAGGACTGCTCAGCGGCGTTCAATTGGACATTAATGCTTTCGCATTCACAACCCATAAGAAGTGCTTAGGATTTTTTTCTTGTTAGGATGGAATCGGCTGTCGGTAAAATGTGAGTGGAGTGGTCAAAAAGAATTTTAGGTATGCGGATCATTTTCTTGTTTTTGTGGAGAATGAAGGCAATGGAAAAATTGCTGGCACTTTCAATGCATTTAAAGAACTTTGCTTGGGTTTACATTTCACACTTAGCGTTCAGCATTCGTGCTGCCTGTAATCACCTTATGCAAACATTTTACTTAAAGCTGGACGGTACGTATCAAAAGAAAGAACTTCAGTGTTATGTCTATAGTGTTGACCACATTGAACTGGTTTCTCACGTATCCTCAGCGTGTTGTCATCATGTGCGAGTGTAACCGTCTACACAAGCATATTTGCAGCCGTGGCAGTGTACGTCCTATCACCCAGTGCACAGTGCACCTTTGAGATTGCGAACAGGCTTTTAGAGCAGAAGGCTGAGGTTAAAAAGTTGCACTTTTTCCAGCAACATTCAGGGAACTTGGCAGAAAGCTTCTGTGTTGCATCTACTTTTGGTTATACATACTTATATTCAGACTCGGTGGCGCACCCGACTACGCTAATTAGATGGGCTCATAGTGATAGGATGTGCCCTAACTTTGAGCACTTAACCTTATCATACAGCAGCAGTTAGGCAATGGTGTGTCTGTGGTAGGCCTGTGTGTCATATTGTTGCCGATTCTCACCTATGCAGCACTGCTGGTAGAAC
Organism: Dermacentor albipictus; assembly: GCF_038994185.2. NCBI lineage: Eukaryota > Metazoa > Arthropoda > Arachnida > Ixodida > Ixodidae > Dermacentor > Dermacentor albipictus. The sequence goes on along the minus strand of NC_091822.1, from coordinate 105,595,291 downwards.
TCTAGTCAACTTGCAGTGGTTGCAGTGATTGTGAACTTGTACCAAACACAGCTGTTCCAGCTGTGTCGGCTCTGTCTAGACAGAATGAAAATCTTTGCTTTTGCAACAGAAACAGTGACAGCAGTTTTCTTGCACTTCCTGCAGGGACATAAAGCCCGACAATGTGCTCATTGACCGCACAGGCCACATCAAGCTGGCTGATTTTGGATCAGCTGCCAAGCTGTCCGACAAGAAAAGCGTAAGTGTTTCTTTGAAGTGCTCATAAACTAGTTTACCACCTTATATCAGCGGTATTATGTGGAAAATAAAACCCAACACTTTCCGACTCGCTTTCATTCGACCTTTTTTGTGGCTGCTCATGGCTGTTGCCAGAGTGATGCTTCTGCGCTGTGCACTATCCAAAATGGAACCATGAAACACCTTTTATAGACCCTTTTTGCGGAGCAGTTGGCTCCAGAGAAAGGAGATGGCACTTTCGATGGCGTGCCGCACTTTGCCTCCGTGAAAGCACACGAATACGAAGCCATACAATTTCTACCCTTCTGTGCGGTCAGCTGTAGCAAATGCAACTGGATGGTCGCTAACGCTCTGTGCTCCATTCATGCTGCAAAATGTGGAACGGCAAAGGGAGGTGTACGCAGTGGTTGGCTGCAAAAGTAGTGACTGACATATTAAGAAATGGAATGAATCTGTGCGGCTAAGTTCTTGGACTGCTGCTACTTAAGGACTGCTTGTGTTGCCGACCCTTTACGATGCATGGATTTCCCAGAGGATAAAAAAATTCACTCATCTGCCAGCGTTGTATCGCTAACCTTCAAAGTAACGACTTCAATCCCTGAACGTTGGCAAGAGTGAGTACTACTTGTTACACAATGACAAAGGGAGCAGTGACGCTTTCTGGCTTGCCAAGTTATCGTACCTTATCTATCTACCCCAACTCACATGCAAACTTACGCCCACTATATTGCCAATGTACCAAAAATATGTCAGCGGCCGCACACTTGAACCAATGCGCTGAAGCATAGGTGACGGTGACTACACCTACAGCACACGAATGTTTGAAGCTGAATGTTTCGTGACACTCCACAGTAAGCGAGTGACTAGCAATAACACGTATTTGCTACAAGCTATTACAAAGTACAGAATATCTACATTCCAAATATTTGTGTAACAAGAAAAGATCTGTCGCAAATAAGCACACCCGTGAACGGTTAGACATAAAATAAACAGTCGGATGGCGATCACACCGAGAAACTTTACTGAATCACAAACATGACAAGCCGCTGTAGTAAATGAAGAGCAAAGCACACTGATCCTGATTTAATTCATAAGAGGAAAGTTTGTACAGCTTGCAATACACTTCTAGCACCACTTTTCGTACAAGCACTGTATATTCTGCTCGCGTCGTTTGCACAATGCGTAATGAGCTCCGAAAGTGCCTATATATGCTCTGAAGCTGTGGCCAAAGCCTTGTGTCGTTCACCCAGTCACTGGCCACAATATCTGCTGAAACAAAGGTTTATCGAGCCGCACAGAGTGCTCGTGCACATTCATTGAAGATACGGAGGTAAGGGCTGAGCTGAGGCAAGCAGTGGAAGTATCAACACATGATCAAACATGGTTGCCTCCACAGGATCGCTGTGAAAAGGGTCTATAAAGTGGCAAACAGTGACTCACTGAACTGCTTTTACATGTAGCCAAAAACTTTGCCCAAGTGACTTCCAGTAAGGATGGAGTTCCTTATGCATGCGATTTGTTTGCCACCTCCCGTCCACGTCCCGCAATGTCAGCCTCCACCCACCCCCAAGTTGCTTCTAAATGCATGTATCCGAGTGTTCATGCCTGATGCTCAGAAAAAAAAAAAAAAAGAAAGGAAAAGGCAGAAACAAGATAAATTAATGACACGATAACGAGTATACGTCCCCTGAACGCTTTGTTAGTAGCGTGCAAGCGGCTTTATGGCACCGGTAGTTGGCATTCGATATCCAGTCGCGAACCGATAATTCGAACACCGGTAATTCAGACAGGCTCAATTGTTCAGACAACTTCGCAGCACCGCCACTTGCCCCATACATGCCACATATAAGGGTGACTGATACTTTGGATGCTCTAGAGCGCTTCGTTCTATATTTCGTACTCTATTGCACGACCGCGTGCCAAGCCAGCTACTGAGACCGGCAAGAATTGTGATATCTTATGTCGCAATTTGCTTCTGCGTGTGCGCATGCAGCGGTGCATTGACAACCTTATTTATCCACTTGTGGAATGAGTGCATTTTTCAGGGACAAGATTGTTTTGGACTCCCTTTTATTTGGACTTTTGGGCAGGGGTGTGCAAATACTCGTGTATCACAGAATCAAATCCATGTAAACAGTGCTTTATTTGTACTACAGTGAACATTACCTGTAGTGTTGCCTTTTGCTGTCATTGTTAGTTGGGCTAATGAGGCTTTGTCAAGCTGCTCAAATGCAGCTTTTATCGCATTACCCTTTGCCACTTCTGTAGATTAGGCTATTTACCGAGGCAGTGAAATTAAATCAACTCACTTCAGAGTCTGAATAATTCGGTTCGTGAATTGAATATCTGCTGTTTGATATATTCGATTTAGAGACCCGCATAGTGCCACATGTTGCGGGCACCGTGGAGCCCTTCGTGCTCGATGCCACGCAAGCGAGCGTTTCACTTCATTTTCGGCACAAAAGGAGTGCCGAGCGAGCTGCAGACATGTGGCATTGCGCTGTGGCCAGCTGACGCGGTAGCAGACTTGGTCACTGCTAGCGTTCCTTGTTAGTTGCATTCCTTGACGTTAGCCCGATGCGTGATCGCATGCAACAGTGCCGCATCGGCCAAGACTACCTCTCTCGGTACAAGGTTCGTCCGGTCTGGTTCGACAGGACCAATCGAAATGATAACGCGCTGCGGACAGAGCGAACAGCAACAAAAGCCGCGCATATTTTGTGAAGTTTGAATAAAATTGGGCCGATTAACTGCCGATAGGCGCAGAGGTCTAACCCCTGCGCGTGACAGGATCGATCACTCATGACCCACCTGTACGAACATATTAGCAGCAAGCACTCCGTGACAGCTTGCGGCCTGTCACCACATCGGTCTAAAGCGCTGCTTCATCAGGTGTGTGCAACTAAAGTGATGGTTTGCTGCCAAATCGATGCAGATTGGTTCGCAGCAGCCGTGTGATACTCGGAAAGCCGACAAACCGCCTCGCCAATGAAAGTGAGCGCACAGGAGGACAACAAAGTTGTTCGTGACCTCCATCCTTGCGACACACCGTTTGGCAGCCTTTCATTCTCAGTGCCATTCATAGATGTACATCGATCTCTTTTTGTAGCTTCAAGCAACACATCTTAAGGCTAGCTTTGGATTTACACGGTGGGTGTGAAAATGTCGTGACCCAGTTGCATGCGTTTGCATGGATGATGGATGAACAAAGGAGGAAAGAGGGGGGAGGGGGTGCAAACTTGCGTGGCCCTCCAGATTTTTAATCTGGAGGTCTCTACCGTCGGCACCGGCTACATGCGGAACGGTGATCGAGTCATGTGATACGTGGTCAATTAGACAAGGGAAAATCAGACATCCACCCGTTTGTAGCAATTGTTACAAAGGAAACCTATATGGGTTCCTCGAAAAAAAAGCCGAACCTGATTAAAAAAAAAACGGAGGGGACAACACCTGTTCTTTACCGTCGGCACCGGCTACATGCGGAACAGTGATCGAGTCATGTGATACGTGGTCAATTAGACAAGGGAAAATCAGACATCCACCCGTTTGTAGCAATTGTTACAAAGGAAACCTATATGGGTTCCTCGAAAGAAAAGCCTCACAGTTGAAAAAAAAATTCATCCTGGTCCGGGACTCGAACCAGGGACCACCGTCTTTCCGGGCAGCCGCTCTACCATCTGAGCTAACCAGGCGGTTAGCAGATGGCAGGGCAAAGTCGAATTTGTTGACAACACGAAGCAAAGGCAAGAGTTTAACATAATAGTTCTGCGGAAACCCGCAAGGTGGAGAGAAGTAATTAATGAAGGGAAAATCAGACATGCACCAGTTTGTAGCAATTGCTACAAAGGATACATCTGTCGTGCAGATTAGCCTTACGATAACCCTCCTGTCATAAAGTTGGGATAGCCCTTCTGTCGTTTAGGGCTATCCCATCATCTGTCATCTGTCGTGCAGATTAGCCTTACGATAACCCTCCTGTCATAAAGTTGGGATAGCCCTTCTGTCGTTTAGGGAAAAAAAACTGGAAAGCAAAACTTTCTGTGCTCTAAATAAAAGACTCCCGCAAAACACTGCTCAACTATTAAACTGAAAACCTCATTGGTATTCAGTGCAACAGATCGTCACTAATTTATTAGTTTCAAAGGGAAAAAAAGCACTTTATTTTATTCAACATAAATTATTGATAAAAAAAATTTCCAGCTGTAATCAGTGCTGGCATACTAAGTTAGTGTTCTCTTTAATAACAGTAGACCATACTATATATCTTGATTTCAATGTACCTAAGTTACTGATAGCTTGCTGTACCTTGTTATGTAGTGTTAGGAGATTTCCGAGCATGTACAGGATGGTAATTTCTTGCCCAAAATTTGTAAGCAATAAATATTGTGAAAAGTTTTCTGATATTCGATATTAAGCGCTTTTTTCTTGATTCCGTGTGATATTTCATTCGAATTCTACTACAGTGAAAGCTCGTTAATTCGAACTTCAATAATTCGAATTTATGGATAATTCGAACTGTACGATTTGGTCCGGCCAAGCTCCACAGAAGTCTATGTATAAAAAAGTCCGTTAATTCGAACGCGAGAAGGTTCCCTCACGGATAATTCGAACTACGCTCGCCTGGCACACGGCCAGAGAAACGCGCCTACTGCCTACACACAAGGCTGTATTGCCTCCGAAACGGAGAGAACGGTGAGAGAAGGCAAAATTGGAAAAAAATCTAACCGACGCGGGGTCAGCCAGAAGGTAGCGGCGGCTGCCGCCTCTCCGTTCTACGTAACCTCCGAGACTTCTTGCCCGTTGCGAATCTCGGAGTCTTTGCAAATCTTGTACAGCTGCTAATGTGCGGAGATGGCACGGCAAGCTCCAAAACACAGCGAATCAAGTACGTCGCAGCTGCGCTTGCAATCAAGAACCAACGAATCAGGGCCTTCGCCACCTTCACATGTTCAGCGTCTTTGTCTCGGCAGTCTTCATCGCTTGTGCACCTCTGTTTTCAGCTTAGGAGGTATCGGCCGTCGCGATTCATTGTGATAGTGTTAAGCCTCGGCTAACGTTCGTTTCGGTGGACATCGGTGGTGTGGCACAGTCGGACCCAGAGCTTCGACTTGAAGATGGCGTGTGCCACTTTTTGACACGGCAAATTTCTGACATGCCCTACTGCTTCCAGATCGCAGTGTACTGTTTTTCTCCTTCACTTTCGTTAGTTCGAACTTTCGTTAATTCGAACTGAAGCGGCTTCCCCTTGCGGTTCGAATTAACGAGCTTTTACTGTATTTGGTATTTGCACAGCCCTACTTTTAGGTGTTTCACGTTGATAAAGGGAAAATCAGACATCCACCCGTTCGTAGCAATTGCTACAAAGGAAACCCATACGGGTTCCACGTTGTGTCCCCCACGTTGTGTCCGAATTATCATTCGGTGGCTATGCAATATGCAGTTTATTATGAGTTATCTTTCATGAGCATACGTCGGTAAGTTTCAGATGTTCAATACGGAGAGTTACTCATTTGATCTGGGTTCATTGTATTTTGGTTCGGCTGAATGATTCCTCTCGCAGATCTCAAGTCGCCTTCCTGTCGGCACACCTCACTACGTGGCGCCCGAGGTGCTTAGTTCTATCAGCGGGGGCCTCAACGCCTGTGCCACGGTTCAGGGCCCAGCTGTGGACTGGTGGTCCCTGGGCGTGCTTGCCTACGAGATGCTCTATGGCTTCAACCCTTTTGCTGATGACCGCCTCGCCGTCACCTACAACAGGATCATGAATTTCCATGTAGGAAGATTTTCTTGCAGTGACAGAATGCTCTGTTCTATGGCACTAGGACAAGAGAGACATGGTTGAACATTTGTGCACACATACAGAAAACAAATGCAAAATTGCCTGTGCTCTCTCTCTGCATGCATCCAGCCTCCTCGTAAGGATGAGGGCATTAGTGTGAAGCAAACTGATGGTGGCGTTTGTGTTAAACTGCCAGTAAGGTAATAATGCAAGTCAGTGCTATGCATAACAGCTCATGATGGCAGCAACTAAACCTAACAGCATTATTAATAGTTTAATACATATAGTGAGTTCAGGTGTAACTGAAGTATGCACTGAACACATAAAGGGAACAGCAAATTACCGTGCAATTAAAACTGACTGGTACGTATTAGCCATGGTCTGTATAAAAGTGATCCTCATATTATTTAAATTGAACTAGTGCTTCTCGTATGCACTGGTGTTATAGGTCCATTGCTTGTTTTTGCTCGCTAAGCATTTTGTGAGTCCTGTCTCTGAAGATTTCGTGTTCGTTGAAATATCTACTTGCTACTGCAGAAATGAAAAATTCAGTAGGTGTGCTGGGAACATGGTGTTTTTCTTGGCAAAGGCCCAGCAGCAAAGAGTTGTGGCATCAGTCATCTGATAAATTTCGCATAGTGTTCATAAACGGCCCCAGTAGGCAGTATGTGCAGCCACATTTGTGAAATATTTAGTGATAAACGCCACTCTCCACAGCTTTCAAAAATTTTGACGGCATTCTAGAGAAAGGCCTACTGTTGAACTTATGCCAAATTTCTGAGCCACTGGAATGTTTTATATCTATTGAAATTTACACGATTATACGAAAGCAGAATGAAAAGCTAATTTATGTTTTATACCACTTTCACATGCTCATTTTCAGTGACCATTTAAACCAAAACACATAGGCCTCCATGAGCCCCATAGACTCGCTCCCATTAGGTTGTACAAAGAGACCAGTGAGCTTGCATATTGCTCTGGTCTTTGGTTTCAATGATCATTGAAAGTGGGCATGTGGCTGTTGTACAAGACAAATATGATTCTGATGTGGACTTTTATTTTTTTTCTAACACCAACAGTAAGTCTTCTTTGTGTTAGTCATGCATCCTGGTACTAACTGTGGGAACGGCGCGGTCCCTCAGTCGATGCCAGCAGGCACCAGTCCTTACCGGCCACGCCCAAGAGCGCCCAGCTGAGCCTCAAACCACCGTTCACACTCCCAAGTCACTTTGTCCTCCACTTCTTTGACTGCTGGCTTCTGTGCCAGAGTTCCCATATTACTAATGTAGTGAAGATTATGGTCGAATTGATGGTAGCCCTGGTAGAATTGATATAATAAACAGGTGAACTTCTGAAGATCTTCTCATAAACCGCCCCTGCCTCTGAAAAAGTTTCTTCTTGCGCTGACCAGATTTCTTGTATCAAGCCAATCTTGCCTCAGGTTGCCTCACATATTTATTTTCTGATGCAACAGAAGACCTTGGACTACGTAAAGGACCCACCATTATCTGAGGTAACCATAAAGGTGCTGCAAGGCTTGCTTACCACGGCTGACAAGCGGTTCTCCTACGACGACATGTGCCGTCACGAGTTCTTCGCTCCAGTAGACCTGGATAACATAAGACAGAGTACGTATACGCCATAATTATATCTTCTTTTCTGCAATTCCTCGCTACAAGTTATGGTGCTTTCATATGTATAATCGTAATGCACTTTCATATTGAGTAAGGACTTCTTGTATTGATTTCACAATGAATTGACTGAATATTTTCATATGTGTCGAGGCAAAGGTTCCGTGGGTGATTGTGTCATTGACTGATAACTACACAATGTATTTAAGCATACCTGAGACAACAAAAAATGCTTATAAGTGTCTTGGGCTGTTCACGTAAGGAGATCAGTTTAATGTACACCAATTGAGTTCTTTGTAAATCAGTAAGATGGAGGCAGCTTTTTTTACATGCAGCCGTGCCGCCGTTTGTGCCGAACCTCACTGGGGAGGAAGACACGTCTAACTTCTACGAGTTTGAGGACGAGCCGGCACGTGCCAAGATTCCTGCCTTGCGGGATCAGAAGCGAGGCTTTGAGGGCACGAGCCTGCCGTTTGTGGGCTTCACTCACACCCAGAGTGCCAGCAATGCAGCCCTGGAGAGGTGAGTGCGGGATTGAGGACAGGAAGAAATTGTACTTGTTGTAAATCAAGTGGTAATTAGTCGCACTGAAACGGTCCACTTTACTAAATGCGATTGTTTGTGTTTTTAACATGCTTTGTCTCCTGTTCTAAGTGGCGTTGCTTGTTCATTAACTGAGCATCAGGGGTGTGCGAATCCCGGATGTATCAAACTCGGATATAGAATTGTCTGTATCGAACAGTTGCAAAATCGCCTTGAAAATCCCGTGCAAGAGTATAGCCATCTACTATGCGTACATCGAACTCTTGTTCACTAATACATTCAATATATTAAATGCTGTGCTGTGCCGTGCCCCTGCAGTTTTCCTAATGGAGATGTGATCCCTTCTCGCGTAGCAGGCATAGCAAGCCTCATACTAACACAGAAATTTCGGGGGGGGGGGGGGGGGCATTTTCCTAGTGTGCCACCCCGGGCTACACCACTGTGGTTTGTGGTGTTGGCAGTCACCAACACAGTTGCCAGAGAGGAGGAAGGGCCAAGAACGAAGGAATGTACCAGCCGCAAGGCGTCGGAGCGCCCAGAGTGGCACGCAAGAAGCGATGCACATACTTTTTTAAGGCAGTCGAGAATCGAGGATGACTGGTTCCAATATGAAGTTGGTTCTGAAACCAGATACAACAGACTCCCGGGCTCGTTGCCCACATATGACAATCGGCTGTTTAAATGGCGTTACTGTTCTATTGTAATCGACACGTGGCCAGTCATGTTCGTGCGTGATTTGCAGTACAAGTGTGCTGATGGTGAGACGACAGGTTTTCATTACAGGGTAGTTTGCTTTTGCTGTACGCCATTTCTATGTTTTCCTAAATAAAAACATGCAACAAGCACCTTGACCTGTGTGAGGTGTGCTGCAGTCTTGCGTCCTGGCGATACAGTCTTTTAGGTTTAGTGTTGCGATCTGTATACAGTTGAATCCCGCTATAACGAAATTCACGGTGCACGAAAAAAAATTCGTTCTCGCGGAACTTCGTTATCGCAAAAATTTGACGTGAAACGCAGAAAGAATTGCCCAAGCAGCAGCAAAGGCGTTTAATGCCAAAAATCTGTAAGCTTGGTTTGCTTACGCTTCACGGCGAGCAACGCCGTCACGCGATTTTCGCACTCGGTCAGCAAACCCATTGCAACATCGTCGTCTCGGACAGCAACGAAATTCCTGATGACATCAAAAGCGTCCATCACCTGTACGGCGGTTGCCGCAGCCGGCGCTTCCTGTACGTCGTCGTCTTCTTCATCGGAAGAGTCCTTATCATTCCGGGCAGCTTTTATGATCTGCTCATCACTCACATCTTCGTGAATAACAACACAAGCGTCAGCGCCGATGTATTCGTCGAGCTCGAGATTAGGCGGCACGGTTCCTATTTCTCCCAGCGTTTTCCAGGCGGCCGCGATCCCCGGAGCCGGTGACGCCTCTTCGTCGTCGTCTGTAACGCCTGGTGTTAGGCCAGCAGAGTGTACGGGTCGACCTTCGGCAAATCCGGCGTGCCTGAAACAGTTCACAATTACTGAGCGCCCCAGTGTGCTCCAGGCAGCAGACATAATCTGCAGTGCCACGTACAAGTCCACTTTCGTGTCTCGGCCGGTTTCAGTATTAAAAAGCAGCCGCTGAATTAACCTCCCGCAGTAAGCGCGCTTCAGGCTAAGAATCACGCCCTGATCGAGAGGCTGTAAGACAGACGTGCAACTGGGAGGGAAAAACCTCAGCTCCGTGTTAGTGAGCTTGACTTCGTCGGAGTGATGCGCTGAACAATTGTCCAAAAGCAAGCAAACTTTACGGCCCTGCCGCTTCATGTCGCGGTCGAATGCCATCATCCACTCGGTGAAAATAGCGCGGGTCATCCATGACTTGTTGTTCGCCTTGTACTGCACAGGTAGGCTACGAGTTCCCTTAAAACAGCGCGGCTTGGCACTTTTGCCTATGACTAACGGCGGACGCTTGTCCGAGCCATCCATGTTTGTGCAAAGCAGCACTGTGATGCGTTTTTTGCTGTGTTTGCCGCCGTGACAGCGCTGCCCCTTGAAGTCGAGCGTCCTAGCCGGCAACATCTCGTAGAATAGCCCGGTCTCGTCGGCGTTGTAAATGTCTGCAGGCGCTGTGGGGTCTGAGTGGGGGATATCTCACACCGTACTCTTGGGACAAAGGAACGACAACACAGTAGTGCAAACAATCACAAGGGCATTTATTGCACCTTTCATACATCAATGCCTGCTAGCCGAGTTGCTATCCACAAACATGCCGATGGGCGCGCGACAAATCTAGAAGTCCGACTTACCGCGACCGGAAGCGAGCGAATATGTTCGCTCCATGCTGGATCCCAACGCCTGGTCGTTCGCGTGTATAGTCACGCGAATCGTGGCGCGTTCGAAGGTGGCCACGCGAGGCGGTCTCGCAGATGCATCGGACGCCGCGCGCGCCGGATGTCCGCGCTGCTTCGGCGACCCGCCGGGGAAGAGGGTTGCTGCACGTGCAAGCACGTCTGTCCCGTTCGCTGTCTGGAACCCAAGAAAGCGCGCCTCGTCTCTCCCGCCGAGGGTAACCCCGCAGCCGCGCAACACTAGCGCCATCTCTCGGAGTGCGCTTTAACCACATCGATCGCGCTGACGTCACGCAGGCCACGTTGCGAAGCGGGACCACAGGAGACGCGCTATGCGGGAAAAACATCAGGGGAGGCGCGAGGGTCGCGCATTCCCACATCCCCCCAACCTTAAATCACTTCTTATTCCGGCGAAACATGTGACACGGTCTAACATTAACCCGTGCTTCGCGAACAGGGTGGTACATGCAACAGTGATCGCGCTGAGGAAATGTCCACACGCTGTCCATAGCATGCGAGCCGACATTGTCCTTGGGTACACCGCTGGCGTCCGCCGGTCACAGCAGCGGCTTTGCAGCCTCGACGGCACGATCCCAGGCCAGGGCTCCGGAGACGACGACGCAGTAGTCGGTACGAGCAAGCGTCGCTCGCGCCGACTCGCCCTGCTGGCGGGAGCCGCAGTAGCTGTCGGTGACCGCCGGCTCTTTTGTCCGCCGCCGAGGGTTGCGAGCTGGATACAGGAGGCCGCCGAAGTCGTCACGCCGAACTGGCCACAGCATCACCATCGCCCGGGGGTGGCTCGATCGTAGTCCGGGGCAGCAGCGCAGACGATGTGCAGGCGACGGCAAACCAGGGGTGACTCCAATCACACTGCGTAAACTCAACACACTCGGCAAACACTAAAGTAGTGCAAGGGAGAGGAAGTCTGCATGCGCATCGCCCACGTGGTACGATGTTCAACTCGGCTAGCAAAAGATCGGGCAGCTATACTCAGATGCTAAGTTCACGTGAACGAAGCTCGCTTTCTTGAGTCGAACGAGTAATTTCAATTCGTGCGAGGCTAACTAGAATGAGGTAAGCAAAGTGCAACACCTCAACGCCACGGTCCACCAGGTTGTGTCCCTCCACGTGCGACAGGCAGCTTCGTAAAGCCTTAGGCCTAAAGTGTCGCTACCCTGACAACAACCGGCATCCAAAAACAACACCCACAATGGGCGCAAAACAGGCAGCCGCGAGGAGACGTCAGCTCTGCGAGGTGGTCCTACTCCGCTCGGTGCACACAGCATCCGAGTTGACGGCGCCCACCGTCCCAGACGGTGTCGGAGCGCCCGGTGCCAGGCCGCAATACCAGTCAGCCCGTCGTGGCACCCGTGGCCCGCGGCCACCCGGCTCCCAGAGCCGCGACTTCATCAGAGTCAAAGAGATAGAAGAAGCTATTTACATATTTACATAGGAAATTCGGACCACCCACGAGGCTTCCGTACTCACTCGCTTCAGGCTTGCCACTGCTCCGCGGGCGCTCAGCCTCGCTCTCCCAGGATGCAGACCACGTGGCTCTCGTACCAACGAATGCCATTAAAAAAACACTTGCGAAAAGGCTTAGTAAGTTGACATGTTCAAACACACTACAGCCACCGCCGCCTCGCTCAAGAAAGCACGCCGCTGACGCTAGCGATCAAAATCCACGCTAGGCCTACGCTTCGGTTCAAACAAAGGTCTCGAACGAAGCAACACTTAAAATTATCGTCCGATGCCCCAAGAGCCCCACGTTGGGCGCCAGATGTGGGGTCTGAGTGGGGGATATCTCACACCGTACTCTTGGGACAAAGGAACGACAACACAGTAGTGCAAACAATCACAAGGGCATTTATTGCACCTTTCATACATCAATGCCTGCTAGCCGAGTTGCTATCCACAAACATGCCGATGGGCGCGCGACAAATCTAGAAGTCCGACTTACCGCGACCGGAAGCGAGCGAATATGTTCGCTCCATGCTGGATCCCAACGCCTGGTCGTTCGCGTGTATAGTCACGCGAATCGTGGCGCGTTCGAAGGCGGCCACGCGAGGCGGTCTCGCAGATGCATCGGACGCCGCGCGCGCCGGATGACCGCGCTGCTTCGGCGACCCGCCGGGGAAGAGGGTTGCTGCACGTGCAAGCACGTCTGTCCCGTTCGCTGTCTGGAACCCAAGAGAGCGCGCCTCGTCTCTCCCGCCGAGGGTAACCCCGCAGCCGCGCAACACTAGCGCCATCTCTCGGAGTGCGCTTTAACCACATCGATCGCGCTGACGTCACGCAGGCCACGTTGCGAAGCGGGACCACAGGAGACGCGCTATGCGGGAAAAACATCAGGGGAGGCGCGAGGGTCGCGCATTCCCACAGCGCGAAGTTGCTTAAAATTCCGGCCATGTTACTCGCCTTCCAAGCAGCTGCTCCGTCCACGTCTGCTGACATTGACTCGCCGCACAACACTTTTCCAACAATGTTATGGCGGGCCTTGAAACGGTTTAGCCAGCCAATGCTGGCTTTAAAATCATCAATGCCAAGTAGGCATGCATAGTTCAAGGCTTTCTGCTGGACGATGCTTCCGGACAGGGGGACGTTGCTGGCTCGTGCTTCCACAAACCACGCATGCACTGCTTTGTCCAACTCTTCATGGAGGGGCCGCGTCACCTTTTTGTGCTTCGAGGATGTGCCTGAAGCAAGTGCCATTCTCACGCTGTCCTTATTGCCTAGAATCGTTGACAGCGAATTTGCAGGAATTCCGAAGTCTTCAGCAATTGCCGCTTTCTTCCTTCCGCTTTCTGCTTGGGCGATTATTTGAGCTTTTTGCTCAAGGGAAAGAGTTTTGCATTTTTTCACTTGCGTTGCCATCGTGTCCTGCGGATGAAAACTCGTCGTTGTTGAAGAGAAAGGCAGCGAGTGAACAACGCGACCACGACACAAAGCCAAAATGGCGGAACTGCAATCACGTGATTTCATGCTTAATGTGGCTTTGGATTTGACTTGGACTTCTCGCCAATAAAACTAGTTTCGGTTTCGATTTTGAACGCGAAAATTTCGTTGAAGCGGAAACGCTCTGCAAAAATGGTTCGTTGTGCAGAGAAATTTAGGCCATTAATTCTTATAGGATACTCGCGGGGAATAAAAAATTATTCGTTGTCGCGGAAATTTCGTTGTGGCGGTATTCGTTGTGGCGGGATTCAACTGTATCAAAGACCATTCCGCAGCGCAAGCAGCTCAATGTTCGTGAGCATAAAATAAGTCAACTTTTATGTGTTTGACGTGTCCTTGGAGAAGTGAATTCGTAAGTTCCCGCTTTTGACTATCTCTGCAAACTGTCCCATCACGTGCAGAGATCTCTAATAAGCTTCCAGGCGTATATTTTATATTTTAAATTATATATAGCATGTCTAATTATCTTGCAATCCTATTCGAGTTTCTTATATCTGGGATCAAATTATTTAGCTGTATTGAACAAGAATTTAAGAGTGCCAAAATAGAAGTGAATTAGATATCAAATACTTTTGGAATAATGAACAGCTATTCTCACCATTTATATAAAACTATCTTCACATCCTAGCTTATTCACTTTAGGAAGTTGCCGTCATTGTATTTAATGTTTTGAAGTGTTGCTTATTAAAAAGCACGAATGGAACATTAGGCACAAATGAGCAGCTTATTTGCATACTCGGGACTCATTTTGAGTGCAAATGGTAGCAGTTTAGCTGGACAAATCTGGCTCCCTGAGCGACGCAATGCGCACCACTGCGTAACTGCTATGGTTGCCAGGATTCAATTTAACTCAATTTTGCGCCAGTCTTATGCTCGATTGCACGCAGTTGGTGATTTGAAATATTCTAAAACTATTGAAAAGCTATTCATATTTACAAATAGGGGCTACAGTGAAACCTCGTTGTTATGTACCCGCATAAGACATAGTAATGGTCAAAATCTTGTTGCATTGAATCCCTGACCCAGTCTCCATAGAGCCTAATCTTTGGCTGACTGCTTAAGCCATAGTGACTCGTCATATGACTACTGGTTAGTGCGTATCATGATCACTTTTTGACGTGTAAAGGTTAACTGTGCCGTCTCAGCCTCAACTGACGAAATGGCCAACGCCATGCTGTGCCACAAAAGATATTCCATCTTTTCACAAAACACAGAGACCAGTCAATCAATGATTTCGGTTTCGGTGTGAGTGCGATGACATCTGTATGAATAAGCGATGGAAATGCACTGAGGCGTGGCGGCAGCCTCAGCAAAAAATATAATTACCGACGGCCGCACCAGTATGACTTATCGCCCCCTACCTTATTCCGATAAGCATCTTCAGGTATCATCTTGGCAGCATGTGTGGTGCAGCCTGTAGTGCCGTTGTAAGCCTACTCTGCACGCATTGAATAGATGATAAACCAAAAGCATCACCATTCTCTGCCATCTTTTTCAAGTGCATGTCGCTTGCAGAAACCGAAGCACTCTGCTGTCGCGCATTGGCTCAACAGGATATGCGTTGCACCCAGGCATTGCCATGAGCAGCATGGGCACAAAGAAACCTCACTGCATAGATGCTCACACAAAACACAGGTGCAGGTCTGCTGGTAAATTCGCATTTGTACGGTGCAGGGGCGATATTTTTGGGTGATCGGTTATGAATGTGCAGTAAACCCTCGTTATGACGAAGTGGCTTTACTCAAATTATCGCTTTATCCGGAATTTCCCCCCGCTCCTGACCAAAACGCATGCATTTTAAACTGGAGAACTTGAAGCATACTGATGAGCTAGTCCACTTAGAGCGAACGATGAAGGAGCATGCGCACAGTCACGGCAGCTCTCGGCGCCTTTCGTGCCGAGCAAAGCATTCCAGGCTGGGCGAGCGACCCTCTCCGTCACCAGCTACGCCATCGTGCCACCTGCAAAACCTTTTCCTCCATGATGTGCCCGTTTTGGTTATCAGTGACCAGTGGGTGTGCACTCATGGCCTCTTCTTGCCGCAAGTGCCTTCCCTCACTTCTCACCCTCTCAATTTGTTCTTGTTGATCATGACAATTGCACCGTGCAGCATGTTGATCGTCGCGATCGCCGGATTGACAATCACTGCAATCACCATGATCAAGAGCAACTCCCACGGCGCAGCCGGCAGCGTACGGATGCTTTTGCGCTTGTTTCTGTGGAAATGGTGCATGTGGAACCACGTGACTTCTCTCCACCAACAGGAAGACGTAGATAAGTCTCTTCACCTGCCGTCGCTCGCTTTGTTGGGCGACAGGATAAAAGAATGTCGCTGCCTTTAGCTTTATTCAGGGGGATTATTCATGCCGAGTGAGCGAGCAGCCCTCTCCATCGGTGCACCCTTTTCCTCCATGCTGTGCCCACGCATAATCAGCGGTGAGCGGTGGCGGCGCCGCCATGGCATGCAGCGCTGCCGAAGTAGTGCGCAGCGGAACAGGCAGATGTTACTCCTCGTCGCGTTCTGCATGCCTGGCATGCCCAAAGTCACCCAGACCAAGACCCTATTAGTCAGCCAGTGTCTATGGAAAAATTCGACTACAATCTGGCTTGAGTGCGAACAAAAATGCGCCATGGGACACCTGTATTAGGCTTGCGTGGAGTTGTGCTATTTCAGCTCTGCTTTTTTAGCTCTCATGAAGTAGTCGCTTTTATCAAATTACCTCTTATATCGAATTTGTTTGCCATCCCATTCCGTTCATCATAGCAAGGGTTTACTGCAGGTTCACTTTCACGAAACTGGGCACGTCGAAGTGTACGGGCAACTCTTGGCACTGTGTGTAGCTGGCGAGCTTGGCCAACACCACGTAGACTAGCTTGGCACTTCAGAAATGCTTCAGCTATCTAGCAGACAAGTTAAAGAAGTTCACTACATGCGAAATCTTGTGAAACGGAAATAATCTCCGAAAGTGATCGCTCAAAAATACCGCCTCACAAAGTATCCTTTCACAGTGACGCTCTGCGCTTAGTAGGGGGCGCGGTACACACAAACTGCACGAGGCGATCAGTACCACGGGACATCAGGTACTGCGCTTCAATGAAGCAATGCCAATGTTTCCGAGTAGCAGATAGCTGCACAAGCATGCACTTAAGCATTTAGAAAAGCTGCATGAGTCATCTGCACAGCCATTGCGCTGAGTTCTCTGCCACTGTATGCCATGCCACTCTACTCCCTATGAATGTTTCAAAATGCTCCTTTGGTGCCTCCACCATGGTGTATCACTTTTGCACTATTGCACGGTCGTGCGAGAGAGCCGAAATTTTTCCACCTCTACGGAAAGAAGGAATAAGAAAGGGTCAGCCAAGTATCGATAGGAAGGAAGATGAGGGCGATGCACATGCAGGTGGAAATGAATTGATAAATAAATGTAGATTATGCAACCACGGTAAGATTAATGCATTTCAGCGACACAGGCCTTGTGAGCTTTAGCTGTTTTCTTGGCACGGTTGTTGCGTGCTTCGATGAGACAAGCTTCACACGCGTTGGCTCTCACTCGCCTTTCATGCGCCCGCTCCCTCAGTGTGCTTGTTTCCTCTCTTCAGCGTTGACTGCTGTCTTGCGTCACAGCAGCATGCTGCTGTTCCTAACCCTTCACATACTACGAGCTACTGCGCCATGCTTGGGCCATGCTAGGGCTGCGTCATGGCCAGTGCGCTGCTTTCGCATTCGCGCGCGCTCAAGTACAACAGTGTGCACACTCAGGACGTGCACGCATGCCCAAGGCTCAGGCAAACGCACTGGCACAGCCCAGCTCTTCTCCGCCCTGAACTCGAGTACTTCGCGGTATTTGGTGGAAGACGTAGCAGTTAAGTCTGCTGGCATTTGGCCTCGGTACGGCAGAGGGTGATAGTGGCACAGGCACTTGCATCCCACCCCGCTTATTGCCAATTGTTATTTTTGATTATATCTTGATGATATCCTTAGTTACTGACTATTGCTATGCGTTTTTGGCATGGAGAGGCATCATTTCACACCATTCTCATGTTCGTATGACATTACAAGTCGCCCAATGGACCGTTCTTGCCTGGAAAACTTTGCAAGAGACCCAGATAAGCCAAATCTGCGTAAAGCAAGCTAAGAAGACATGGTCTTCAAGAAACTGTTAGTGTGTATTTCCTGTAACATATAATGCAGCATCACATTTAGTTTTTGTTGGTTGCAACAACTTATGTCAAGCGACTCAAGTTTGTACTTGGCAGTTAGTGCGTGCATAGTTATGCCATATTTTCGCCAGGTACGTATAACGAGGTTTCACTGTATCTGGTTTGTTATTCAAAGGTTTCAGATATTTGCGCACCCCTAGTGAGCATCCATGAAGCAGCAGGTGACACTATGCTATGATTGTTGTGCAGAACGGTGAGCTTCCTGGAGGTGGGCTCTCCGATGCGCGAGACCCTGAGCTCAGGGGCATCGCTCCGACGGCGCAGCCAGCGCCAGGAGCAGCTGCTGTCAGAGGTGACCCAGCGGGAGGAGAGCTTGCGCCAGGAGGCACGAGAGGCCCGCACCCGTCTGGACCAGGCACAGACTCGGCTGGCCGCCCTTGAGAGCAGCCTGGTTGATGCGGAGGCCCGCGAAGCACAGCTGCGCTCGGATAACCAGGTGAGCTTGGGGTCTTGTTTCACTTTGCCATTCCTTGAAATTGAGTGGGCTGTGGGAAATGGTAGTCTTGCCACTTTTTCACCTTCCCGGCATGAAGATTACACAGTGCAGCCAATAGTTGGTGGATACCCACGACAGTGGCTCAGTTACTGTGGCATTCTGTGGCTGATCACGAGGATGCTGGTTTGGTTTCCAGCTGTGGAAACTGCATTTCGATGAACTGGAATGCAACAATGCTAGTGTACCATGCTTTGAGTGTACAATAAAAGGAACTCGGGTGGTCAGAATTAATCCGCTGCTACCGCCATTTTGATTATCTTGCAGCATAGAACCAGTGCTCCGGCATGCCGATACTCTGGCAGCCATAGCCACCGCGACAACGCTAGGCCTAGCTGCTTTGATGTTCGCTGCCGAACTTCCTGCATTTTGGTGCCGTGTTTTTCATTGAAACAATTCGCCACTGTAGGAAATGGCGCCGACTCCGCCTTTGTAATCCTCACCGATGGCTTCGAAGCGCCGAAAGCACAGAGGGTTGCATAATGTTGGTTCCCAAAAGTTGGATTCACTGCAATACAGTAGTGTTACACAATTAAACATGTGCAAGGTATTGCGGTGAAGCACCCCAGAAGTGGAAAGCGGCCACTGTCGCTGGGCGCACTATGTATTGCTTAATTGCAACAAAATGGTCTATTGGGCTAGTCGGCAAATTTGCATTGTGAAAGCAGCACATCACAGAAACAACGGGACAAGTGCCTTGGTTCCCTTGTGCACTGTCTATCGTACACAATGGGGCGATTTGAACCCTTGAGGGCCGTAAAAGGCATGCATTCATTTTTTCAGATGTTTGTAACCTCTAGGCAGTCAGAAATATCGGATGTGGACTGTAGCAAAGCCTAACAGCGCACAGTCTCTCCTACCATCAAGGCTCTTTCTGCATAGCAACACTGAGACCACCACTAAGACAGAAATGAAGGGCAGTAGCAAATATTCTAATACACTGCGCACAAGAAGTTCTGCCACAAAAAAATAGCCTGCTGTCTCTTCAGAATTAGTTCAAGCTTCAGTATCAGCCATTAAACAAGTGAAAGCAGAATGTAAAAAGTACCTTTTCAATTAAAATTAGTGATATGGCAAAGAGATTCTTTGCATGGAACATTGCACCTTTTTTGGGCTACTTTTTTACATTCTGTACAGTGAAACCTAGTTAAACCGTAGTTGGCCGGAGCTCGGAAAAAGTATGTGCTAAGCGGTAGTACTGTTTAACCGAAATAGCATGAGATCGCCCACTTAACTGTCGAAAACGGAACACGGAACTGAGAGAGAGAGCGCGATGAAAGGGGAAAAAAACATGCAGTATTTATTCACTTCGCATGACAAAAGCGTTATTTTCGTTTGATACCGCGGCGGCCTAGCATGATGACAGTGGCCTCAAACTTATCGAAGCTGCGTGCCAGCTTTTCAGCCGGTCCCCTTCTTCTCGGCAAAACACTCGCATGCCAGATTCCTTGGCGTTACGTATTCTCCATGCACATGCGCGGTAGCGCTGAAGAAGTTGCGGGGCACCTTTTTCATTGCGGGGTGCTGTTCTCGTCGTGACGATTGCATTTATGAGGCTGACGTAATGCGCAGCTTCTGCCACTGTCGGGCCTGAATTGCCCGTGCTGTCGTTTTCCTTGTCATCCTCACCACTGTCGCTAGTCGACACTTTGGCAACAACAGAGGCAACGATAGTGAAAAGTCGAACCTCGTAGCCGACATCTCTTCACAGTCGCAGCAGTGCTGCCAAGTAACTTCTTTGCATTCCAAATGCCACACACCATAGTCAACAGCAGATCCCTGTTGTGTGCCAGCGCCGACTTCGTGTCATGTTCGATAGCACGGACGATGTCTAATTTTTCTTCTATGCTGAACACCCGGCGTTTTTTTTATCCGAGCTTCGGCATGACATGAGACCTCGCTTGCATGTCGCCACAACGCTCTCTGGCACAGCGCCGAAATGATGTTGATGTTGATGTGACTTCACATGCAAACGTGCAGGGCGCTTAGAGGCCGTTGTTCCAATCTCTGAGGCTTGTTGTTCTGGCGGGCCGCCCGATGGAGATGACGCACCACCGTGTTTGTGCTACAAAAAGTGGAAACACTGCGTTTTAACTGATGCGTACGCAATAAGCTAGTACGGTTTATGCAGATACAAAACACATTATGTTCAGTGGCCTCTGAGTCGCGGATATGTCTTTAAAGGGACACTAAAGTGAAACAATAAATCGGTTTAGACTAATGAAGCATTGTTTGAGAACCCTGCAGGCGGTCATTTAAAGAAAATAGTTTGATTATTAGATGAAAAAATGAAGGCCCAAGTATCAGTATTTGAATTTCGCGCCGAAACCCCAGCGCCGGAACGCCAGTGGGACGTCAGGGATTCCAAAGTATGTTATTGCATTTGGGCCACGTTGGCTGAATAAAGGTTCCCAAAACTTGCTGTGTTTAATATTTGGTTCCTTTAGAACACAATGTAGTCAATCTGTACCGCTATATATATATTTAGTAGGCCCTAGAAGATGCTATCAAAACCCATGACGTCACAGCCCCCAGGTGCGGAAACTTAAGTAGGCGTCGCCACCCGTATTTCCTTGTTGCGCTTTTTCTAGCTTATCAAACGTCTTATCGTTGTACGAGTGGTGTTTTTGGTGTTGTAGAACGGTAATTTACTGATGCAGAAGAAATCGTTTTTCACTTTAGTGTCCCTTTAATACTTTGAAAAGGAAACTACTATTTAAGCGGGTGCGGTTTAACGAGGTTTTACTGTACTTCTGATTTGGGCTTGTTTTTGAGAGGGCCACTTGCAGGGTATCTACCAACTGGGAAAACCGGGAATTCTCAGGGATCTTGAGTAGTCTGGAAAAACTCAGGGAAAACTCAGGGAATTTGTGCTATCAGGGAAAATTAGCTGTAATTTTATTGAAAGGGAACGAAAGTCACGGTAATGCTGACTCAAGTAACAGAGAGGAATCGTAACGAATGGTTAGTGATGTCACGTCGTTGGCTGGAAGAGTTGCCCGAGTACAGTCAACAAGCGACTTTCCGGATGCCAGATAATTCGGATGGCTTCGCGGCACCTCTACGTACCCCATAGGGTCAATGTATGAGAACGTCTGAAATTTCGGAAGCAAGAACCCTTTGCCGTCCGATTTTCTGGACTTTTTGCCGTGATTGCAGGTCCGAAACGGCAATAATAAAAGCCACAGCTGTCACCATTTTGATAACCTCGCCGCCTCGAACCGCCACACTCGCACGCAGATCCGCTGGCAGCCATAGCCACCACTGCGGCAATGCTAGGCCTAGCTGCTTCAAGGTTTGATATTAAGCTTCTTGCCATTCTGTGTCGTGTTTTTTCATTGAAAGAATTCGCCGCTGTCAGCAATGGCACCGACACCGCCTTTGTAGTCATCACGATCGGCTTGGAAGTTCGGAAAGCACGGCGCGTTGCATAATGACGGTTCCCGAACGTCAGCTTCGTTTTATTACAGCAATGTTAAGCTGTGAAGCATAACAAGTGTGGGAAGGGGCAACTGTCACGGGACACAGTATGCATTCCTTAATTATACACGTGTGCACCCGCCATCTTCTGTCACAGTACGAGCACCGATATGCCTAATAAGTGTACTGGCAGGCCTTCAGAGCTTTTACGGGTGTGCCTGTGGCGATTTGAGCCGTTAAGGGCTGTAAAAGACACGCATTCATTTTTTTGGACGTTTTTGCGGCCCCTAGGGAGTCCGAAAAATCGAACGATGACTGTACAGACGATGCTTCAAATAGTCTGTGTGGCAAACACGGAGCCAACGGAGAACAAGAAGACAAAGGACCTACGTATTGAGAAATGAACGGGAAAGGAAGCATGCCACTGCTTTTCTGAAGGAGCTTGCACTCTAAAAGCGCAGTGTTGGCTGACACCGAGATGCAGGTGTCCCTCATCCAAGCAAAAAAACTCTTTAAAACACTGAAACGTAACACTGAGGTGTCGTGCGCGGGCTGCGAGTATTTTAGGACATTTGAGGTTGACATACCAGCTGTTGCGAGAGGATCATACTTGTGATAAAATTCGGGCCTCATACCAATTAGCTTGCTATCAGTTGATAGAAATAGCTCATATTCGAAAATATTCTGTATGCATCTCTTTCTTTATTCATATTTGAGAATGTCTGACTCAATTTGAAATTGGTTTTACTATTTCTTTCGAAGATATCTTATTCGCTGTGCATTTTTTTTTTAATAAGATAAGCACTATCCCTTACTATTCAAACTGCATTAAGTTTTTTTATTTTTTAGCATGCTTACTAGAGAGTGACACCATTGGACGATATGATGTAGCCTGTCTTTATAGAAAACAAAGTTCTGTGTCATTCAGGGAATATTGCAAAGGCACTCAGGGAAAACCTGGAAAACTCGGGGAATTTGGATATGTCAACTTGATAGCCACCCTGCATTTGTTTGTTGGCCATAATTTATTTCTTTGCCCTGACACAAATGTCATCATAGTTACTTACCATACAGACTCGTGTGAGGGCTGCACTTTTTTTCACAATTTTGACGAGGTGTGGCCTTTATACAGGACCGAACCTTTTCATCAAAATGGTGCCGGCTCAGCCAATGACTTGGCATACCCAGGATCCCTGAATGCACTATTGCATCTGAGGTCGGCGCGCAGTTCTCACCATCTAATAGTGGCACAGGGAAGTATGCGAATGCGTGCCCATGTCGTCGGGACACCGAACATGATTGCGTCTCCATTGGAGATTATTTTTCCAAATTTTGGGCACCCAAGTTGGAGGTGTGGCCCTTAGACAAGCTACCCATGTCTTACCCATGTCTTAGACAAGGCTCTTAGACATGGCCCTTAACCCATATAGACATGGGCTCTTACCCATGTCTATATGGTAAATGGCTGTATTTGCAAAATCTCATCTTTCTTTGATCGCTTCTCTCCTTTTTCCCCAGTCTTGGTTATGCACTTTGCTGTTTCTCGATTCTCTCCTTAGAACCTGAACATGCTGGTGGAGCTGGAGCGCAAGAACCGCCTGATATCGGAGGAGAAGGCGGTGCAGCTGCTCAATGCCATGAAGCGCAAGTACCGCAGGCAAGACGAACTTCTGCGGAGTGGCTACTTGTGAGTCGAGGCACTAACCACCCTGAGCGCCCACACACTTGCATGCTGCATGCTTGCCTGCTTTCTGTGGCGCTTTCGGTGGAGATCCCGAGGGCTGTGCTTGTAGCCACTCGTTTATATTAGAGGGAAGCTTCCTGTGGTGGTCTTCTGCACACTATTATGTATGATGACGCTTGTTAGTCGAGCTTTCAGGACTAACCAACTGGCTTTCTATACAGTCGCCGACCGTTTATTCGGACCTCACAGGGACTGCGGAAAAGTCCGAATAAACAGGTGTACGAAAAAGCAGATTAAGCAAAAAAAAAAGAAAGAAATCCTTTAAATCCACACACTTATTCGGGCTCGGCAGTAGGCTTGAAGAATTTGTGAATGCGCCGTTGCACGCTGTTCTGTTTACACGCAATCAGGTAAGCCTGAATTTCGGAGAGGGTCGTAAGTTCACTATAGGCGGCTGAAAGCACAGTCACTGCTTGTACATGCTCCGCATGCGACAGCAGTGTAGTACATGGTGCGTCATCTTCCGACTCGGAATCATTGTCCGGCAGCGCAGCAGAAACCTGACGAATGATCTCGCCGTGGTCGAGTTCTGCGCATGTCAGTACAGCAGTGTCAGCACCTGTGAAGCTGTCAAATGAGACTGTGTCCGGAATCGCAATGCAACCACTCCGCAGGTCCCCACAGAACGTTTTCAGCGTCAGTAGGGAGCTCATCGGAAGGTGACAAATCCTAGGCCTCCCGGCACTCTCTTGCCGGCATGCCCCAGTGCAGTCTGCGCAGGCACTGTCGGCGCCATTAGACACTTGACGCGATGTTTCTGTAAGCCGCGTTGGGTCACAGCAACTTTGACACAGCACACAAAGCAAATACCACCATGGCGTCACGCCGACACTAGTCACACAAACGAAAAATGTGGCCTACTCCCAGCATCGTGCACAAAGAAACGAACATCAGCTGCTGGATTGTCTTGAAATGGCTTACTAAGCTGAGACCCGAACTGCTGTAGCAATAAAACACGTTGTGGGGCTAGTTGGTGCATAGTTTTCAATAGGTGAAGCGCCAATAGTGACGGTACACAAGAAGGAATACAGACAGGACAAGGCGCAAGAACTGTTTTTCTGTCTCGCACCTTGTCCTGTCTGTATTCCTTGTGTGCCGTCACTATTGGCGCTTCACCTGTTGAATGCTGTAGCAACTCTATCAAACCAGGCAGAAACGATGGTGATGAGCGGGGACTTCCAGTAGCGTCACTTCGTGGGGCAGCAAGAAGGCTCTGTTCAAAACTAAAATAGCGTTCAGCAAGTCGAACCATGCACTGGTCAGAGTCGGTGCATGGTTCTCTCGATCGAGTTGGCTCAAGGAGTGTCCGAAAAATCAGACGATAGGTTGCAAGGTGTCCGAATGTTTGGCAGTTGTTATACATGTAGGGGGAGAATGGCGGTGCCACGAAGCAGACCGAATAACTGAGCATATCCGAATTTTCGGAGTTCGAAAAATCAGTCGGCGACTGTAGTTTGTAATGTAGAAAGACGACCACCACGGCAGCCCTATGGTAGAGCATAACACGTGGAATGCAAGTTGCCTTGTTGTCCACTTTCATTTCCCTTTTACTTACTATTTCTACATTTCAATAATAAAAAAAAAGCATATTATTCCCTCCACTCCCACCCCCGTGTTTTCCCTGGTTTCATTGTCTATTGGCTTCATGTGGTTGTAACTAACGAAAAAAAGTTCTTTTGTTTTCCTTATTGGCTGCTCCTGCAGGCTTCTTCCGTGTTAGGTGCAACAGACGATATGTTGGGATAAGCACAGCCCTGTGGATTTTTCACGCATGTGTGCACTTCTGTGGGTATCTTGGTGCATAACTTGGTATGTGGTGGATCACGTGGAGGAAAGTTAGTAGAGTGAGGTGGGGTGCACAAACATGTGAAGGTGCAAGTGGAATAAGATGACTAGGCGAGCAAGCGGTGAACCGAATGGCCGTGGCATTTTCACTGCACAAATAGTGACTGTTGAGTCCGTGCTCCGGCCTACCTTACTGAATGCCATTGCAGTCCCCCTTAATAGACGTTGTCATGACTGTGGTATCCTCAGAGCTATTTGCTTATGCCATTCTATTTTGGGAGCTTTTCCTCTGGTCGCAGTGACGCTACTGCTTCATGCTTTGGCTTACTGGCAAGCACTGACTCTGCACTGCGTACATGACATGCGGAAGTGGTGCACTTCATAGCTCTGGTGGCTCAGCCTAGTGCACTAAGGAGAAGATGTGTCGTATTTTAAAGCTCTTTCTAACAGAAAGCAGGGGAACAAAAGGCAAGAACAAAGCTTATTCTATATTTTTGCACAGATAGCAGCCATCGGAAGGAGAGCCACTCATCTCCTTCGTGCATGGGAGGTTCTGAAAGATGGAGTCACCTGCTTTTTTTGTTCATCTCTCTCGTGTCTGTCAGGAATGAAAGTTTCAGTATTGCCTCTAGTTTATGGAGTTATTGTTACGTGACAAAAGGCATATAGTGATAGTGTCTGTCACTGCTGCCACTCTGAAGGGCTAATGCCTCATTCGCAAGTATGTAGATAAATAAAATAACATAAAGAACAATGGCGCAAAGGGCTAGAAAAGCCAGGCAGTCCCTAGGTGAGGGTTGTTGATAATAAAATTCTGGGAAGTGCAGAGCTTCACATGATTAGCACATACACTGTGCATCTCAGTGCACAAAATGTGTGGGCCCAGCACTACTGAAGTGTAGTCAGCAGTGCCACCTTGGCATTCTTCTGGCTTTATCAGGAAGACTGTCTTTTTCTTTTCTTTGGCATGTTTGACTCCACGTAGACCTTGGCAGCTATGACAAATCCATGAGCAGGTGGTGTACAGCATGTAGAACAGCCCAGTATTTGCCGAGTCATTGCATTGCTGTGCAAGTTGTGTGAGTGGTGCGTGTGGATGTGTGCACAGTGTGGCCAGCCCAGTGCGAAGACCCACCCCGAGAACCTTCGTGGTGGATGAGGCCAACGGTGATGGAGGGAAGGCGGAGGAAGAGGAGGAAGGAGATGAGGCATCGGTGCAGAGTGAACTGCAGCTGGCGCATCGCGAGAAGCGCCACTTGGAGCAGGAGCTGGCCAAGGAGCGAGCCCTGTGTGCGCAGTACAAGATGCAGCTCAACTCGGTTAGAGGCCTTTGTTTATTGCGTTTTTTATTTCACGTGAACTTATCTTGTTGAGCATTGTTTCGAGGGTGTTCGCTATGATGATTTTATTGTTATTAAGTAAATAATTGTCCTGTCTGTAAATGGTGTAATCTGTTCTCCTTTGTGTTGCACATTGCTCAGTTTGTCACAAACGCTCAGGACCCCGTCAGGCATATTTTATTGTGTTAATGTGATTAGCATTCCTTGCAAACATTACTCACTTTGTGGTATGCATGTAACCTTATTCACCCAGTGACACAAATTGTATGCTAGCTTGGTCCACTAGGCATGTGCTGGTTGCTTTGTTGCCGAGCAGACCACGTGGGCCTATCTGTGTGTGGCCAAATAGACGATTTGCTGCTGGCTGCTAGCTGCTGTCTGACTACTTGGGTCACTGGGTGTGTGCTCAGACAGAGAGGGAGACGCTTTGTATCTAATACAGTTGAGCCCGCTTATAACGAACCTGAGCGTCACGTGGAATTCGTTCGTTGTATCCAGAAGTTTGTGATGTGTGGGCCACACACAAAAATTGACGTCAATCAAAGCAAAAATTTATTGAGAAAAAAAATCGGTGATCGTTGTCTGCCTCTTCAGAGCACATCCACTGACGGCGGTTTCAAGCTTGTCCAAAGCTGTGATGTGTTCGTCACCCAAGGCCTTAAAATACATAAGATTTCTATGTGCCTCAATATGGCTGACTGCTGTGGCCGCGTTTATGGGTGCTGGCTTCAATGGATCGCTGTCGTCGTCCGATGCTTCGGCGTCGCTTGATGCCCACACTTCCCGGATGGCGGTCTCGTCGCAAAATGACTCCACAACTTCAGCAGCGTCGTCTACATCAACAAAATCTTGCTTTGGGCAACATCAGTGGCCCGCTGATGGGAACATTGCATGCTCGAGCATCAAGGAACCACTTTAGAAGCGAGTCTTCAACGTCTGCATATGTGGCTTTCCGTAGGCACTAACTTGTCGTGGAGTCCATGGCGGCACTCTTGTAGATTTTGTCCTTCTCTTTCAGTATTGCGGATATTGTCGATTTCAACAAACCATACTTTTTCACCAGTTTGTGGTTTTTCGTGCCTTGGGAAAAGTCTTTCAATATCAAGTTTCTTTGCAAAGTCCAAACCTTTTCGCTTCACTGTCGGAGTAGACGCTGGCGAATCTGCCATCTTGGATAGGCACGGGAGCACGCCAGTAGGAAACAACGTCAACAATGCTTGCACAACCAGCACAATCACAAGCAAGAAAAAGACAGTCGTGCAGTCATGTGAGGGGGGCGGGGGAACAGAAGATGGGGTACAAAAGCACGTGATCGCGTGCTACGTTGTCAATTGGTGGAAAACTTCACCGCTGCCCTGACGTCGACGATGGCGAGTGGGGTCCCGTGGCGAATGAGCTGTCACTTTCGGGCTTCCCTTCGACTTGCGTGTTCACCTGGCTCATGCGTGCTGGGCCAGCATTTTCAAAAATTTTTTTCATTTTCGCCGCAATGCCACTCCTCCGTTCCTCTGGCGAGATGCCGCAGGAAAGCCGATTCTCGGAGCATGCACAGCACAAGGTCGGCGGCTCTCACCACGTGGAAAGTGGTCCGCGACACCTAGGCGTTCGCTGTAGCCGATCGGCTAGGCTCACGGGCGTTTGTTGTAGCTGAGACCGAGCGCCACAGCCCTAATGTTTAGACGGTCAGGCTGGACTTGTTCTTGATAAGCGAGCGTTCGTCTTAAGCGGGGCCGTTATAAGTGGGCTCGACTGTATTGGGATCTGCCCATTCTTTGCCAATCCTCCAAAATGGATGTGCCAGGGTGGCACAAGGGGTATGTAGGCTTAAATATATGAAAAGCGGTAAAACCTCATCCACAATAAACACCTCCGTGTCATGCATAGCTGCTTCATGGGGAGCTATTGCCACGAAATCACAGCCTGTATACCATGGATATTGCGTAGTTCCAACTGGGGTGCACTGATGAGAACGAAATACTGTAGATTTACGTTAATTCGACTCCGGTTAAATCAATTCTAACTGAAGGTGCTGGCTGGTGCTCATACACTTCCATGGGCCCAAACTTCTGTTATTTCGATCTTGAAATTGGCCTTCGCCGAATGATTCGAACTTAAATATTTAGTTCGCCGCAATACAGCTGTGTTATGCGGTGAAGCTTATAGAAACTGAAAAGGGGCCACTGTCGCGGGACATAGTACACATTTCTTGTAATTATACAGGCGGACACACACCGTCTCTGGTCACAGTACGAGCACCTAGACGCTCAATAAGTGCAGTGGTTGCCATTCAGAGCTTCAGCAACGTAGAGTTTTGGGCATGTTGCCATGACATGGTAAAATTTATAGCGCATGTAAACCACGTCTTTCTGTGTCCTCCTCTTTTTATACCAGGGCCTGTGCGTATCACATCTTTCTGTGCTCTCGTATTTTTGTGCGCTATAAACTTCAACATTCAGAGCTGTTTCTGAGGTTGCTCTGGCATTTTGAGCTCTTGTTTTGCCTGCCATGCCTGTCTGTGGGCACTGCTGTGCAAAGGGCACTGCTGTGCTCTCATACCCATCTTTTGGCCAATCTCCCATAGTGGAGCCAGATACGCTGCAGGAAACAACAACAACAACAACAACAACAACAACAACAACAACAATACTACAACAACAACAACACCAAATTGTCAGTGTATAAAGTAAGTGTACCACCGCCATCATGTCTCAAAAGGAAGGACGTAGAAGTTTACAATGTGCATGACGACATGCGGATGAAGACCTAAGCAAAAACATTTCACCAAAGTGACTACAATGCTTTCACACTCCCACACGTAAGCAGTCTTAACTGTCTTTGCCAGAATTTGTAGTTGCCTCAGTGCTTGTACTGTGACCAGAGATGGCACATGTGCATGCGTAAATTAAGGAACACGTTCTCCGTCGCGTAACAGTGGCACCTTGCACTGCTTGATATGCTTCACCGCATAACAGTTGCGAAATTGCAGCGAAGTTAACATTAACGGTGTTACATCATAGGGTCTTACATGCCAAAACCACGATCTGATTATGAGGCAAGCCGTAGTGGGGGACTGCGGAAATTTGGACCATCTGGGTTTCTTTAACGTGCATCTATATCTAAGTACACGGGTGTTTTTGCATTTCGCTCCCATCAAAATGCTTAGCAGCCCAACACCATAGCCACTAAGCAACCACGGTGGGTCAGCATTAAAGGCAAATACTGCCAAGTGAATCAGCAGTGTTGTCAATCAGCAGTGAATCCGGTTGTCAGCGACCTTCAAGTGACCTTGAGACAAAAGTCGGAGCCGTTATTCGGGTACTCAAATGAGAACATTCGAGCAACTTGCGAGAACAAAATGAGATCATTTGCAGGACCAGTCAAAACTTAAGAAAATGCGGTCTCTGGCCCTCAACCCTTTGTACAGGACCGCATTACTTACGCTATTTACTTGCTCAAACAAGTCACAAAACATATTGCTTCCGAGTTCCTCCTAATGTTTGTTCGCAATATCACTCAAGCTGCAACTTCTAGTATGCTGAAGTTTTATTTATCATTACTAATAGTGACTGACGTTCAAGACACACATACAGGGCACCATACACTTCATTGTCATCTTTTGGCTCTGACACAGGGTTGCCTGTGCTCATTTAAACGCCAGTGGTCCGTGAGTTCCGTGTGGGTTTTGCGTCGCTTTGAGAGATGGCGCTATACTGTGTGGTGCCTCCTTCAGCCAGTTTTCTTCTTCTAGCTGGGCAGCACTTATGTGGACCAGTGCACAGTATGGCATGGTGCAGTGGTGGTGGTGGGTAACTTTATTGAAAGGGGGAAGGGTAAAGGGGGACGTGGCTGAGTGATCGGGCTCAAGTAAGGCCCTGGGCCTGCTTGGCCTTCTCCGCCCAGTCCACCAGTTCAAGATGTCGGTCTACATCCCTGGAACTGAGCCAGGCTGTCCAGTCACTCTCGCTGCTGACGGGGGGATGAGAAAAAGGGAGCGAGGTGCATTCTCACATTATGTGTGAGTGTTCTTGTTTGTGAACAGAGCCTACATTGGTCACTTTCCTTGCCCCCTGTGATTTTGTTAATGTACTTTGGGTGTGGGTACGTGTGTGTCAGGAGTCGCCTAAACGCGACCGCTTGCGTTTTATCGAGCTGCTTGGCTGGTGGTGGGAGCGCGCGATGCCTCAAGCGATACCTATGGGCTATTTCATGATAAGTCTCGCAGGGTTCCTCGTGTCTCTCCTCCTCATTCACGTCTTCTGCATCCGCGGACGATGCTCGGTGCGCGAGATGTCGAGCCAAACTGTGAGCCGTCGCGTTGCTGGGCACAGCCGTGAGAGCGGGGGTCCACACGAGGGTTTTCAAGCCACTTAGGGGGCGCTGCGTGAGGACATGGTACGCCTGTTAGGAAATTCTACCATGGATGACATTGCCGATGGCCTGCTTGCTATTGCTGATGACGGAATTCGCTTCTGCATGCATGGCCATGGCAATCGCAGTTTACTCCACTTCCACCACTCGGCCAGCCATGACTGTTGTGTGTTCTATCAACCCTCCGTTGTGATTCGTTACCACCGCGGTCATGAGGTCGCCGCGAGGGTGTCTCGCTGTGTCTGTGTAGATCACTCCATCTTGCGGCCTGACGACGGCCCTGATGCAACTTGGGGTCCACGTTGCAGGGTAGAGGCGGGGCATAAATATGCCCCCTGACCTTTCGCGGAATTGTCATGTACTCTGTAACCTCAAGGATGGCCTCGAGACTGAGCTTCCGTAGGACTGTGCGGCCAGCTGGGGTTAGCGTGATTTAATGTGGTTTGATAGGGTGTGCCGTTGCGAACATGCACTACACCCATTTTGAGATTGTGGCTAGTATCGTCTCCAACCAATTTGCTTTGCCAGTTGCCATTTCATGCTTACACCTACTCTCAATCATGGGAGAGCCAACAACCTTTTTCTGCCATTCTTTAATTCGGCCAATTTCATCCATCCTGTCACGATCTAATTAATGGAAGTCAACTGTATATTGTGTCGTGGTATAATTTGGTCTTTTGATTAGCAGCGAGCTTGCCACTTCATGTGTCTGTGGTGGCGGTACGGTAGTGCTACATTTCTTTAACGCTAATCGCATTATTCTTGACATTAATCGTGAGATGGGCTCTGTCAGATTTTTTGTACTTGTGGAACTTTTGCGCATTGACGTGTCTAAATAAAACCTGAATTCGACTGAATATTTTTTTTCCCTTCATATGTACTGTTCCCCCTTTTCTGGAGGTCAGGTCAGTGAAGTTCAAGATAGGGAACTATGCTTGGTCTGGCAAGATGATGCCAGAGGGAACTGTTCTGTAAGCCCCAAGGGGATTATGATTGTAAATCATAATCGGTGACATTCTAAAAATGCAGAAGTTTACAAATTGCTGCCCAAGTCGTAGAGGCTTTGTAGAGACCGGCCTGCCAGTTACACTCGCTCATTTCTGCGAAGTCATCGTGGAGGCAGACTTTCAGTATCAGGCCACCCTTGGAAACTGTGTTATAGCCACAAGTGCAGGTGCGATTAGGATTTCTTGTTGGAGCTTGTTCCGAATCATTACGTTGTCACCGAGTGTATTTGCTTAACTAAGTATGTGTTATAAATATGCAGAGCGAGAGGACAAGGTACAAAAGACATCACAGGAGTTTGCATTTTTTTTTTGTGCTGCTTTGTGTCATGTTTAGGCGTAATGTGTTTTTATAGCACATTGGGGAATGACATATCAAATAGCCCACTTGTCCAATTTGGCTACAGAGCTGAAGGACCAATCAAGCCACTTGAAGCTGGTTCTGTTTGAAATCATTGAACTTGTTAGAACACTGCTACTTTCTGCACTGACATTCTGTTCAAAATATTGTTTCAGCTAAGGATTTAAAAGACTTGTTCATCATGTCCCTGTGTGCACTTGCCTTGCCTGCTTTTGCACAGAATTTTTCTAATTTATGCAGCAGTCATTTGTGTGTAGTTTATGAACAGAAGATTCCTGTCACTTGCTTTCACCTGTTGGTCTTGCTCACAAGTTAGGAGGGCTATGCATCTTATTTTCAGTATTTTTTTTGCCTTCACTTCTTCATTGTAGGCTCTCTCGGAAGGCGTCCATTGCATGGAGGAGATGCAGAAGAAACACAAGGCCAATGTGGACTCCATCGACGAGGTCCGCAAGGAAGTTGCCGAGGTGTGGAGCCGTTTTAGGGCGCGATCTGTTACATCTATTGGTTATTGTAGCAGTCATATTTTCTCTCACTGTAATTCAACAGGGAAAGCTCCAGCCTTAGCGAGAGTTACTGAATGCAGCAGTTCGCCGTGTGACTTCTCTCAAGGTAGTGCATAACATGCTACACCGCAGCAAAGCAGAATACACATTATGGGCTCGGACTAGCTTTTGCTATTTTCCGCATCCGCCTTCGTCCTCAATTCTCTCAGTATGCATACAGAGGATCTTGTTAAAAAGCAGGTGCATGGCCGACCACAGGTGGGACACGTGCATGTACAGTAAAAACCCTGCTAACTCAAAGCTGTAAAAACTCGAAAAAGTTTTGAGCTGATTGGAGTTCCGAGACAAGTGTAATCACAAAATTATGAGCCCTCTGGCCGCACATAGGCCACATGAAGCCTTTCCAAGATACCGTTAACAGGCCATCATCATAGGAAGTCTTTGTAGAATGCCAACCTCACAAGCCATTGTAGCGAAAGGCGACGAGGGCCCTGTTTGCAGTTTTCAAGGTCAGCAGACATGCAGAAGTGGCTGTAGCCTGAACTGATGTTTATAGTGGTACAAGTGCTACTGTGCAGTGATAGTATGCAATGATAGTGACTGGCTCTTATTGTCTGTGCTCCCCCCCCTCTCTCTCTCTCCTATTTCTTACCTCTCCTTCCTCTCTCTCCCCAGCATAGGGTAATAAACCGGATATTCCCTTCTTGTCAACCTTCCTGCGTTTCCCCCATTTCTTTTGTCTCTCCTTCCAAAATACTGCTAAATAGAATAATAGGCCTTCCTAATTTGCTTGCACCTGGATTAGTATAGCCCCACTCGCTCTCGGCATCTTTTGTCAGTGACAGGCGTCACTCCAAGCCTGCAGAAGTTGTGCACTGGAGGAGGTAAACTTCAAGCTCGCCATCATTAAAAAGAAAACAAAAAAATAAACACTTATTGCAGGATTCAAACTTCCGACTTTGGCAACCGAGCATTCGCCATAGCTCAGTCAAATAATCCCGCAGGTGAGGAGGCTACCTTAACACTGACAAGTACAGCCTCGAGGGCCCTACATGCCTGAAAACGTCCTTGATTTATCCGTGATAGAAGTGTTTTCCTGATCGCGATGGGTAACTCAGTATAGAACGATTTCTAAATGGTTCCGGCCTCGTAGTTCCAGAATCGCACGTGTGCAGGCGACACAGCGTAGTATTTCTCAATGGTTCCAACATTGTGGTTTCGGAGTCACCCGTACGCATGCGGCCATGAACGTGGCTAGATATATGATACATTTTCGGCGAACTTGAACAATACTTAAATGTAGTGTGGAAAAAAGAAAAAAAGAAAATGAGAAGAAATAAAAACTTCCTGCGCTTACCAGGAATTCACTAGCAGCGTGTTCAAGGCGGTACACCAAACAACTCAAGATCTCGGCTGCCTATCTCACACGTCGGAGAAGTCATTCCTAACGAGGTGGAACTGATACTGAACCGCGGCCCAAGACTGAGGCGCCAGATGAGAGAAGGATGCCTAGTCAGAGACCGTGGCTCAAAGGGCAAATCCTCAGAGTGGGAAGATGGGCCGCTAACAATGGTGCTGAGCCGCTTGTAAGAAAGGCTTCCTTGGAAGCCGGCCTTTCTTTATGGTTGGAAAACTCCTACATGTCGCCTCCTTCAAGCTACACTGCATGTCGGCGGTCGGTTAGACATTGTTTGTACAGTTCGCACGGGGAATCTATTGAAGTACCTATTACTGCCGCCCTTGCAGTACTTGTAATTAAACAGTTGCGAATGCGCTCTAGTGTTCCTTGAATGTAAATGGTTTGTTTTTAGCTAACACTTCATCAATGACTTGGGTGACCTTCCGTATGCGTGCACTGTTTAGTGGTAATATCCCAAGTGACTTGTGACTTAAAGGGACATTAAAGAGAAAAACGATTTCTTCTGCATCAGTAAATTACCTTTCTACGATGCCAATACCACCACTCGTAACAAGATAAGATGCTCGGTAAGCCAGAAAAATAGCAAGAACAAAAAATGGGTGGCGACGCCTCCTTGAAGTTCCCATGCCTGGTTGCTGTGACTGTGGTTGATGCCATCACAGCCTGGTTGTTGTGATGGCATCTTCCATGGCCTACTTTAGTATATAGCGGTACAGGTTGACTACATTGTATTCTAAAGGAACCAAATATTAAACATGGCAAGTTTCAGGAACCTCTCCTCAGCCAGCGCGGCCCAAATGCGAAAACCTACTTTGGAATCCCTGACGTTACACTGACGTACAGGCGTCGGGGTTTCGGCGCGAAATTTAAATACTGATACTTTGACGTTCATTTTCTCATCTAATAATCAAACTATATTTTTGAAATGACTGCCTGCAGGGTTCTCAAACAACGCTTTATTAGTCTAAACTGATTTATTGTTCCGCTTTAGTGCCCCTTTAAAGAGGGGCGTACTGTGATCTGTTGACTTAGAAAACGTTACTACTTTTATTGCGTGTTTGTGTAATTGCCTAAACAG
This sequence comes from Dermacentor albipictus, assembly GCF_038994185.2. Lineage (NCBI taxonomy): Eukaryota > Metazoa > Arthropoda > Arachnida > Ixodida > Ixodidae > Dermacentor > Dermacentor albipictus. Next base: position 105,560,076 of record NC_091822.1, on the reverse strand, counting down.
TTTTAGATGGCTTGAATAGGTGGCTCCTTAGGATTCAATACAATAGACTAGGTGAGCCAGTCATCCGAGCATAATCGCTTCCAGACATCCAAAAAAACTAATGCTGCTACTTCCTGCACTGTAATGAATTTCATACCAATTCACTTCGCAAACTGAAACCGACCTTTGGAAGATTACAATTGTCGTGTCTTTAGCAGACGCCCTCGAGTGACACGGCATTTGTGCTTCGCGTGAGCACGAAGCGAGCATTCTTAGCAAGCTGCCATCTCGCTGAAATGCTGTGGGGCCTGTGTGCTGGTTTTGCTTGAGCGTGCCTGGTCAAGAATGCTGATCATCTTGCCCAAGGTCACGATTAATGCGCTTTGACCACATTGATGCGTCACCAACAGTGGCCTAAACGGAGAGGGGAAAAAAGAGAAGACCGACTCCCAGCTCACCGCTGCCGGGTGAGACCTCAACAATGCGGCCGCGAGCAGCCGAGCAAGTGTGCGCCAGCGGTGATAGATAGAAAGAAGGTGATAGATAGAAAGAAGGGTGAACGATAACCGGTGAGCGCAGCCATGCACGGCATCTGGCTCGACTAGCGAGCTGCTGGTGGGCGAAAAGCGAATTCAAGCGACGCTGCTGATGCTGCGACATTGTCGTTTTCCCGGTATTTTTGAAGTTGATTTCGAGATATCCAAAGTCCTGTGCGAAAGCTTTTCAAGATAAAATGTGAAGAACATGGGGATTAAAGCCACGGCCAGAAAAAAAAACTTCGACTTTACCAACATTTCAGGATATAAGAATTGGAGTTAATGAGGGTTTACTCTACATGCATGGGCCTGCAAACGTCTATAACGTCTATTTAAACATCTATTAAAGGCTTAATACTTTAAAAGTTATGATTAAACACTGAACAAGATATCTTTTTATAAGGGTTAACTTCTTTCTCTCCCGCGGCCACGTGATGTCACAAATAAGTCATGCCGTGTGCTCTGCGGGGCAACACACCTGACACACCACTTGCTTCAGTCACTTGGCAACTTAGCAAGATAGCCTGCCAAGATAGCACAGGGGTTCCGGTATGCTGTGCTGCAAGCAGATGTAATTCAGTGGTGTGTTCAGTGCCCAAGGAGTGCTAGCTTTGCTACACAACCCAAGTCACTTCAGCTCCATCTGCTACATGCTGTAGGAAACTGTACCCTTCGTCCTCATCATGTGCCACTATACGTGGTCAATTGCTTGTTTCGTCTCGGGCGGGAAGATCCCTCTCCCAAAAATATATTGCTCCCTGCCAACAAACAAGATTCTCAGCAGGCAGGAGGGATGGACTACTGCCAACTGCTGCCACGAACATTCGAAAAATTATGGTGGCTGGTTCTCTAGTGCAGCACATCAAAAATGCACTGGGACGGGAGCTCCGAGTCTGGCAAAGAGGCCTTGACGAGGGCCGTAATTCCTTTGGAGCTAATAAATGCTATTTCCTCATCCTCTTCTGCTGCTCACGTTTATTGAATGCAGGCAGTATGCGTGGTGACCACAATGTAGGCATTGTGCACTAGCTTGGAGCAGTGTGAAAGGGTGAATCAGGGTGAAGGTGTACCAAGCTGTAGCACTGGCTGGTCAGCTGTATGACAATGACACTGATGCTGCGCAACAACTGTGAAGGAAGGCCTGAGCAGACTTAAAAAGGAAATCTGAGCAGAAACCACCAGAGAGCTTTTTTTGTGAAGGTCAAGCGATAGGTTCTCTCTAAATATGCTGAGATAAGCTGCTGGGGCACTTATTGGCTTGCTATATGGGTTAAAGTGATGAAGCACGTGGGTGCTGTGACATGTGGAGATGTCGGAGTGCTCTGAACGGGTAGTCTTCAGCTTCGCCATGTGACATGAAGGACACCATGATGCATTAATTTTCCCTACACACATGGTTATACCATCAGATGTGATTTGACCAGCGTCTTAGGAAGCGTTGCACATGCTGCAAATTGCTCTTGCTTTCTTTTTTGATCCTGCATTCATCCAGTGCTCCAGCACAGCTCGTCATGTTCGACAGACATGTGAACCACGCGTGATATGCACAGAGTGCCAGTTTTTCACTGCCCGAAGCGAGCTGCAGGTATTCAGGACAGCATATATACAAATACATCTGTCACATGGCACCGATGCCGTGAGTGTGACTGGAGTGTCCATATAATTGCTATTGCAATCAAAACTTGATCTACAGTCGTAGCAATGGCCCTGTGTATGGTATTCAATCTTCAGTTGATCATTGAGATGGGCTAAAAAGATAGCTTGCTTAGGGAACTTGCTTTTGCTGAAGTGAACCTCCCTCTGGTGTAGCGGAGGTGCACTGTGGCCGTTGTCACAGGCTCCGCGGTTTTATTGATGTCACTTACAAGCTGCGCGCCCACAAAACAACCGAGAGTGCAAATGTGTTGCCCACATTTGTGCAGGCGGTGTCCAAGCAGCAGCAGGCTGAAGAAGCCCTCTCAGTGTGCCGTGATGACTGCTCCCGACACCAGGCCACAGTGGACACTCTGGAGAAGGAGGTGGCCTTCCTCAAGGGGCAGGTGTCTGCGTCCATAGACAAGACGGCTGCTGCCAGCACCACTGCTGCCGCCTGTGCTCGGTGCGCCGCATCGCTGGCCGAGGTCAAGCGCCTCAGCGAGGAGAACGCCAAGTTACACCGCGAGGCAACCGAACTGCGGGTGAGAGCGTGAGCCAGTTGGGAAGTGAACACTCTCACTTTGCATGCCTAGAGACCGATTTGCCACAATTTTCAGGGCTGAGCGGTGTCACCAGACGAATGAATATTGCACAATTGATGAGATGTTGGATAATAGTTGTACTCAGTCTTGTAGATTGCTCTGCTTTATAGATAGAGGACTCATTAAAAAAAAAAAATTATTTGAGAAATGTAGCTTCTTAGTACAGCTCAACGTATTAATATTATTATTATTATTTTTGCTTTAGTGGTCCCTGCAGGAAAATCCCAGTAAATTGTATTACTTCCCTCACTCCTTACATTTTGATTTCAGTCCCAGCACCAGCGGCTCCTGGTGGCCTGGGAGTCCCAACGGAGGCAGGACAGCCAGCTGCAGAGCGATGCCAACGGTCTGCACTCGGTTGTGGCACGCCTCGAAGGTGTCGTCAGCACTGTGGAAGCCTCCTGCACAGAGAGCGCAACTGCTTCACCACAGCAGGTGTGTCCAGTTTGATGTTTACTTATGAAAAACAAGAGTTTTTGTCACTGTCTTTCCTCCTCTTTCCTTGTTTTCCTTCATCCTTAAAGGGGTACTGAAGGGAGATGTTAAGTCAGGCTAGATTAAAAGCTTAGGCTTCTGTAATAGTGCATTCATCATTCGAAATGAACATATAGCTTTTGTAAGCGAGAAAATAACAAAAATGAAAATAGTCAGTGACGCCACCTGTTGTAGACTATGGTGGTACCTCTTGCATGTGGTGTCGGTACTCCTGATTCACAGAGAGGGCATCGCTTACTCTGCTTACAACCACTGAGCCAGCAAACTCCATCGCTTGCTCTGGCTGCAGAGGCTCAAGGGGCCACATCTGGTATCCTGAACCCGAACAGAACCGCAGATCGACTCGCGCAAGCAGAACACTTGTAGCTGCCAAGCAGCAAGTTTCGTATACAGAGCTCAATAAAGAGTTTTAAAAAGACAATAGCTGCATAGAGGGAGGTCACGTGCAGATGACTTCAACTCCTCCGTCTTGACGCGGGCGGTTCAAACCAAGGCGCAGCAGTGGGACTTGTGGGAATGTGATATACGAGTGAGTGAGCTGTGGGAAAAGGATATATGTATTGGCACACAGGAAACGATGATAGACCTCTAGATGAATACTCTATCGAACTAGCTTGACTTAATATTTTCCTTTAGTGGTGCTTTTAAGATGGTTCAGTTAACTTCCATTCCTTTGATGCTGACAGGACTGACGAAAGTGGTTGAATTATCACATGGCTCGAAATAAACAAGATGCATGAATAACACCAAAACACACCGTGGATAAAGTCCGTAGTATTTGTCTGATACTATAACTTGCCTCCAAGTAAAACACTCGCCCACTTTCTGTGTTTCCAAAGTAGAAAAGTAGCATAGAAATGACATTAAAGCTCCTAAGCAAAATAGCAGTCTAACGTGCACCCGATTTTTTGGCAATAAAAATGGGTAAGGAATAATGTGTTATACAGCGGCGGGTGGTTCATTAAAGTCAGCTTCGCCGCAATACTCGCGTGCAATGCGGGTAAGTTTACAAGAAGGCTTGAAGGCAGTTTTTATTTTGTTGTGGTAGCACTGCGCAGGCAATTTTCGGCCCACTTTTCTTGGGAAAAAGATGTGCGTTAGTCAGGTAAATGTCTTGATCAAACATTGTGAGCTACAATTTTTGCTCGGAAATCCTCCTGGGCAGGCCGATAACAGGTGTTTTCGAAGAACATTTTGTATGCGTGTTCAGTGCATTCACCGTCTTTCTCAAGCTATGTTGAGACAGACGCTTCCACTAAAGAGGTCGCTATTGAGGTCACCATCGGGTCGGGTGCGTGCATGCTGAATGGTCAAGTTGGAATTATCTGGCAAAGGGCAATTTTCGCAGGGTGTGAGATGAGGCTAGTTGGTACACCCTGCTTCGGTTCATTTCTAGTTCGTCTGGCTTTCGCGCTTGTCCTTGTCGCCTTTTTAGTGTCCCGTGCCCACTCTTGCGCTAGTCACTTCAGCCAGTTTTAGGATTGAAATAACCAAAGTTTGGGCCTATAGATATGTACGGGTGACAGCTGGGATCTTCGGTCGGGATCATATTGACAAAACAATCAAGTTAACCTGAGTAAAATTAATGGAAGTCTACTGTACTGCACATTCATTATATAGGCTAAGGTTATTCTTAAAATTAATGCTGAAATAACGCTGAAATATTTGCCAAACAAAAGGCACTTTTTCTGACTTCCTTTATGAAGAAAAACCCGCTGTGGTGGCGTAGTGGCTTTGGTATTGCGTTGCTAAGCTCAAGGGCGCGGGGTCAAATTCCGGTTAAGGTGGCCGCATTTTGATGGGAGCGAAATGCAAGCACGGCCGTGCACAATGCGTTGGGTGTGCACTAAATAACCCCAGGTAGCCAGAATTCATCCGGAGTTTCCCACGTGCCTCATAATGAAATCATGGTTTTGGCACCAAAAGTAGCACAATTTAGTTATTACTTTTTGTTTCAAGAGGAATTGAAATATAATTGCAAACCTTGCGACATAAAAAGCTGCTTTTTTCTTTTCCTTTATTGCAATAGGAATTATATGGACATTTCAGGCGGATTCATACCATCAGCATCGTCATAATATTCAGTATAAAGTCCAAGGGCGATAACATCGTCGCCACGTGCTGCATGCTGCATGTGTGAGTGAAAGCGTGCGAGGGTGAACCAAAGATGACCGCTCAATCTTCTCGCGCTCGCAGTGCAGGAAAGTGGGGAGGAAGTGCGCCGTCTTCCATCACGCGCAAGACCCGGGGGGGGGGGGGGGAGGGAGAGGGAGGAGGAGAGTTTCTACTTCGGTGGCTGCTGCATATGGGTTGGCGGTATGTGGCCGTGCGGGCCTTATATTGAAAGCAATCTGCGATGGAGACAACCGCTAATAGCTTCATGTATGCTGTGTTCTCGCCACCTAGTTAGCTTTTGAAGTGAGAGGCAGTACGACGGTCAATTCGCTTCCTGCTGCTGCCGCAGTTCCTCACTCCAGCGTTTTGGAGTGAAGTACTATCCGTACTTCGTATAGCTGTCTACTAATTTGTTATCACAACCGATGCTTCGCCCTTTGCCGAAACTGCGACTTTTTTCTTTTTTCAATTGTTTCTTTCTCTCATGTAGTACATGTTCTCCCAGGTTCTTGTCAAGCAAGCCGAAGAGCTCGAAGCTTTACGCAAGAAGACCTCCACACTGGAAGAAGTCAACGCCCGCTACATGCAAGAGATTGAGAAGTTGAATGCTGTAAGTTTGTGCTTCCCAACTGCTACTGTACGTTTTTAGAGTTCAAGTTGTGACGAAATCAAGTACAAATTTGTGTCTCATTATTCCATACGCAAAGCAGGTACAAAGCATTCTCAAATAAACTGAAGCCCAAGCTTTGTGCATGAAGGCAACTTGCTGCTTGGATTAGCCCAGATGTAATTTTGCTATGGTGAAGACTCCCAAACTCCAAGAAGTAATTATTGATCATACAACACTCGTCAAATGTATTGCTAATTTTAATTTAAGCTTGTGAACAGAACGCATGGAGGCTTTGGACGTGGAGGTCTTCCACCAGCACCACCTCGAAACATAGAGGTCTTCATAGGAGTGATGAGCAAAACGAGAATAAGGTATAAGCGGGAGCCAACGTTTCGACAAGTGGACTTGTCTTTTTTTAGCCGACATAAGGTTTCCTCAGCACACTATATATAGGTGGTGTTCTTATACAGGGGAGAAGGGAAGGGGTAGGGCGGGTGGATATGACAACGACCGATGGTGTGTTAGCGGCGAGGGTGTAGACTTGTGAATAAAGGACTGCTGTGCACAAGGCCATGTCACTGTTAGCATGCCACTGAGCAGGTCGCCAACAGATGGTCTGTCAGTCACGACGTAGCCAGTTCTCTTCATCCATAGGGTTGCGCGAATATTCGAAAATTTTGAATATTATAGAATATTATATTTTTAATATTTGTATTCTATCTGAAACCTAGATATTCAAGTATTTTCAAATATTTGATTGGATGTGAATATTCGAAGCTAATCAAGTATGTTGCTGGCTGTGCGGGGGCAAACATGTGTCTTAGCGTTTATTTCTATCTAATCAAAGAAATTGTGTCTGATGTGCTGAATTTTGTGATAATTTCGCAAAATTCAGCACATCAGACACACTTTCTTAGCCGCTAGACATCTAAGCTTTGCTGCAGGAAAGCTAGGGTCAGTAGCAAAAGGCATGGGGTTGCGAACAGTGAGAATGCACTGTTTTGCAGCTTCCACCCCCAATCCTGAGCTTATTGCTTGACAGCAAGTGTGATGAGTGACCACTGGTACAGGGTAAAATGCCTCTGAGTTTACGGGAAATTGATGCAGGATAACAAAGTGCAGGTTAGTGAGAACAGACAACTAGCATAAATTACTCAATTTTCCAATGCTAACATGAGCCAAATATACAATCTTTTAGTGTAACAGATAACTAGCTAATTTTTTTTAGCAATGACAATGTAGTCGTAATGGTTAAACGTGTTAAAATAAGCCAACTTGCTAGTAAATGCATTTGCATATCATTATTCAATATTCGATTCAATATTTGATGCTAAGTATTTGTATTCGATTCATATTAAAAAAAATTTGATATTTGCGCACCCCTAATTTAAAGGGATGTTAAATTGGGCTCATGACGGTCTTGTTAGATGATACAGTTTATTGTTTGCAGCTCAGAAGTCTCATCTTCCTTGTGAACATTCATTTGCACTATGCTTCTGTGCAATATGATGCTAGGGTGCATGTTTTTGTGCGATTAATATATGGGACCATTCTTACTCATCTTTGCCTCTCTTAAGTAGCATTCTAGGCAAAATTTTCCAGTGTAGAAATGATGTGCGCACACAAGCACCCATACACAAAATTGAAAAAATAAATATAAAACATACATAGAAAGCTTCATTGATCCTAACAACAATACTTTGGACTTTGAAGCCCCTTTGTATGACTGAGTGCTCCCTTGATGGTTTTCCCTCCATATAGGAAGTCCAGGAGCTGACCAAGAAACCTGAAATCTCAGCTCCTGCAAATGCTGAAGTGAATGGTGTCAAGACAGCTACGTAAGCATTTTGTTCGAGTGTTCAGAGAAGTTGAGACCATAGTTCCCTCGGCATACAAAGCTGTTCTCTGCTTTGCCAGGCAGTTTTCTTCCTTCCTATTCTCTTTAGTTTTTGTCACAATTTCTAAAAAGCTATACAGCTCAGACCACTTATAACGTAACCGTTTATAGTGCAAGACTGAACACAATGCGGTCTTTTCTGACACCCATTTATCCTTTCACGGAACTCTATGTATATGCATGCCGCTTGTAGTAGAGCCACGCAAGGCAAGATAGTGGTGATAATGTGATTGCCGGAAAATCCTGCTATCAAGCGAGGCAGTGAGCGTGCTTCTCAACGAGGTGAAATGGCCAAGGGGAGAGCTATGAATGTGACATGGAGGAGGAGGAGGAGATGCGGAGAGCGAATGAACAAAAAACAGAGAAAAAGAAGAAAGAATGCAGTGGCAGCATATTCGTTTAGTAAGCACGTGGGAATTGCCTAGGTGATGAAGTCTTGCTCCAATTGCTTGTCAGCGGTGTGCGTTCGCACCAAAGGCTCTTTGGTGCGAACGCACACTTTGGTCTTTGGTCGCTCTTTGGTCGCTCTTTGGCCCACCAGCTAGGGTGCAGGAAGTAAATATAGTCGCCAGCTAATATTTTCAGCTGCGGATTGGGTCTCAAAAATGTCCTAATTATCGGACACGCCAGAAAAACAAGTTTCAGTGGTAAAGTCCATCGCTGCAGAAAAATCAGTCAAGGCCGCATTTGCATTTCACTTTCACCAATTGCATTGTGCGAAGTGCAGATATCACGTGGGCAACCTCACTCCACGACGCTGTCAGTTCAAACTGTGTTCGGCAAATTCATCAGTTCGTTGTCCACACGTGAGCCTTTGTGGTTCCTAGCAGTACACCAGCTTAAAAACTTTAGCTATATGCATTCACAGTAGTTGGCTGCTGATGGCCTGCAAACCCTGCTTCACGCTCGCTGTCGTCAGTTCAGCCTGTACATTTTATCTCACGCCAGATCTTTGTGTATTCATCTACGGATACAAACAAATCGAGGGGGAGCTTCCCGTGACGGCAAGACACCTATGCTTAACTAGCGCCGTCTTGTTGGGACTCTAAATGCTTCAGACTGGCTGTACAGCACTCGGGAAGTTGAGGAACCACCTCGCCAACAAAAGTGAGGGCACATCCTGGTCGTACGATTCGATTCTCAGAAACACACAGCTGCATGTTCTACATGTTTCGCACATACGCAGCCTTTGAAAATTGTTGTTTTGGTTATAGTACGGTACTGCTTGTAGTGGCAGAAATTCACAACTTCGGCGACTTACGTTGTAAGCGGTCTGTGCTGTAGTTAACTACCGATGACTTTTAATATAGCCTGTGCTGGCTGTTCACTCAGTGGCTACCTCAAGGCCAGCGTGTCATTTAAGAGTTAAGCTTGCTCACTGTCAAGCACAACCACTTCGCATTGGAAAATGGGAAGCGTGAACAACCACATATGGCTGAGAGGATGTTGTACAGTGCTCACGGAATGAAACGTGACACGGAGCATTTACGTAGTAGAACCCTGCATATGTGCAAAGTACGCGAGAGCACCATGTCATGTCGCAAGGAATTCGGTTACAAAAGGTGACGAGGACTCCGATGTAAGTGTACTCGCCAAAATTCCGTTGATGTGACACGAACTGCAGCCGGTGGAAACGAAAGTATGCGCATTACTTAGCCCTAAATTGACGCGTTTCATTCCGTGAGCACGGTACATCCTGCACCCTTTCTTCCATCCCTATATGTTGTCTTGCCTTTCCCTTTTTCTAGGGTAGCACATCTTTCGAGTTTCGAAAACCTCTTCTTGCTCATGTTTGTCTTGGCAGCATCCAGCTTTTGATAGCATGTGCCAAGGCATTTATTTATTTATTTATTACTTATTTGTTAATCAGACTGCATGCAAATGCAGTGCCTGAAAATGTTCCCGAGTTCTGTAGTGTGCATTGTTGTTGTTAGTACTTTTCTTTTCTTCATGCCATATTTTCTGAGGTATCAACCATTCTCTATCAAAACCAAGTTTACAAAATAAATTTTGCAAGCGTTTACCAGTGTCTTGCAATTATAGCTGAAAGCATTAAGCTATGCACTGCACCTTTGCAATGCATGCACTCGCACACACTGCATGGCACAGGTCATCGCTGGAGACCGAGCGCCAAGCCCTGCTGGAGTCCAGCAAGGCCTTGGAGGCTCAGCTGGCAAAGACGCGGGAATACCTCTCCACGAGCCGTGCCCGCTGCGGGGAGTTGCAAATGCAGCTGCGCAAGGTAAGGCAGAGTCGGCTGAGCCAACTTTTCATTGCGGCGCCTTTCTTCTCTGCTTATACACTCTGCATTGCGGCGCCTTTCTTCTCTGCTCTGCTTTCTTCTCTACGTATGCACATACGTCATTCAAGGATACTTCGCGACTTCCTGTTTACGGTGATGCCATGTTGGGTAACCTATAGGCCGATGCGCGCGCCTGTTGATAAGGGTCCCCAAGATGACGGAAGGTAGCGGAAGCAGATGACAGCAGCGGATCTGACGTCACGTGCATACTATGTATAGTTTGACAAATGGTTTGACGAAAAGGCATTGGTTTGACGCATTCGACTTGACTGCCGGCCGCGTGCTACTTCCATGCTTCTTCAGTCGTCATGAGTGCTCCAGGCCCACTAATCATTCGACGCTTGTTCACAGCAGCGTTCAAGGGGGCTGCCATCCTTTACGCCAAAGGAACAAATCACTGCGCAACGGGCCGCAAGTTCAATGTTTCTGAACAGGTGGTGCAAGAGTGGCGACTGCAGTGAAGCAAAATTTTCACCTGCGATGGCAAGTGAGGAATTTCCCATGTGCCGAAGTCTGGACACTTTCCGGAGCTGTGGCCAAGCTTGCGGCGTTTGTCGCTGAAATGTGTGATCGGTCCCTGCCAGTGAAGTGCGACATGGTCATGAAACAAGCCCGAATCTTCGCCTTTTAAGGACCTGCTCTGCCGTGAGTACGAGTGGCTGGCTGAAGAAGACGGCGAACTTATACCAACCGGACCTGTCAAAAGAGCCTCCCTGATGGCTACATGTAGTTGGGTGCATTCGGTATGGACTGCTGTTCCACAAGATGTGTGGTGCGGTTGTTTGCCAAATGGGGAATTTCGCTGGACGACGATGGCAGCGCTAGTGAAGACGAGTAGTCCAGTGATTGTGTCACCTACTAATAAATTTTCGTTATCGAATGCGCCCTCGGGTATGCTCCTTTTTTTCCCTGTCACGCGATAAAAGGGGGTCGACTTACATTCGAGTCGACTTACAATCGTGTAAATACGGTAGCTCTTGGCTGAGCCTTCCCTCCTTTCCCTTTGTCTGCAGAAGGAAGATGAGCTATCTGAGTGCCAGCTGGACAGCCGAATGGCCAAGCGAGAGGCCAAGCGGCTCGAGGAGAGTGAGCGGCTGGCACGTGAGCACCGAGACCATCTCCAGGAGGAGATGTCTGAGCTGCAGAAGCAGGCCGAGGAACTGAGAGCACGGGTGACACAGCTGGAGCTCTCTTTGGCACTCGCCGAGAAGGAGGCCACTTCTACTAAGCTGGCTCACGAGGTATTCTCGCTTTTCATTTGAGATGGCGCAACTGATCATGGGTAGAAGTGTCCTACAGGAAACAGGAGGTCTCAGGATGTAAAGGAATTGCAGTCAAACCTTGAGATGACAAACACAAACGCAGTCAACTTCTGTTAATTCGACCCTGACGGGACTGCTTAAATTGATCGAAATATCCAGCGAGTCAAATTAAACAAGATAAAAAAAAAGAGACTCCAGTACATACCACTGATTCATTCGGCAGTGTTTGCCCTATTTTAACACGCCCCCGAATCAAATGTGCACCCACTTTGTGTGTGTCCAAAATAGAAAATTGACGTAGGAATGACATTAAACCTCCTAAATGAAGCAGAAATTCAATGTGCACTTGATTTTTTAGCTAAAATACATTGCTGCACAATGGCAGCCGCCGGTTTCCTGAAGTCAGCTTCACCACACGCGTTGTGTAAAAGTTAGCTCCGCCGCAATACATCTTCGTTATGCGGTAAAGCGTACGGTTATTGCAAAGGCAGTATTGGTTTCGTGTCTGATTTCGCCATGCTGCTAATGTTCAGTCCAATTTCAGTCCAACAAAACCATAATCATACATTCTGAGCTGCGGTTATTGCTTAATCTTCGTAGGAAGTGCCGGAAACAGGCTTTTTGGATGAGAGATGATGTGTGATCAAAACATTCACACTAAGCTCTGCCAAGACATGCTCCCACTAAAGGAGTCACTATGGGAGTCTCTGGTGTCAGGCGCCTGCGTGCTGACTGATAAAGTTCGAATTATCTGGCGAAGGCCAAAATTAGGATAGAAATAATGAAAGTTCGGACCCATAGAAGTGCATGGGCGCTGCCAGAACCTTTGGTTGGGATTGAATGAACTGAAAAATCTAATTAATTGGAGTCAAATTAATGGATGTCAACTGTATAACGAATTGTTGGATATCATGAAGCAAATCTAAAATGCTTCTCACAGGTATCAATATAAAAGGTGTGCTCATAACGAATATCAAATATAACAAAGGTAATTTTTGTCTATAATGTTTGAGGCGACAGTCTCTGAGGTTTCCTCAAGCTGGTAATTAGTTTTAAAAATATTGCACTGTATTACTACTACTGCAGGCACGCAAGTTAAGTATATATGGTACATCAAAACAAAGAATAAATGTCCTCATAATGCGTAACCTTCGCATCAGGAACAAGTAAATGGAAACTTTTGCTGAACAGGCTAAAAACGAAGATTTCATGGCTCGCCCACTGTGGAATGACTGCACTATTTTTCCGCTGTTGCTTGGAAACTACGCCATTCATTGGCTGTAGTTGCAGTGCTTCAGCTGTTCATGTTTGCTTATGCAAAGAAGTGGGAGATGAAAGGCATGTATGCTGCATTGTGGACAAGACAGGGTTACTAAGAAAGATCTTTCACACGGTCCTTGCTGAGCATGCGAACAGCAAGACAAATAAATTCCAAACGGTATACAGTTGAACCTCACAATAATGAAATCGGCGGGGAACGCGAAAAAATTCGCTTTCGCGAGAATCTTGTGTTGCGAAATGAGACAGCACAGATAGGCAATGTGTTGCATAACGAAACTTTACTGTGAAAATTCCATTAGCCTGCTTTGGCAAGCTCGCTTGAGGATGTAGAACCGCATTGCCGACAGTACAAAGCGCAGCGTACACGTCGATCAGCAGTGGCAGCACTTCCGTGGAGCAGTATTCTTGGTCATTTGCTTTCCGAGATGCAATCACGTTTGCAAGATTTTGCATAACTCTGCACTGGGTGCAGACCAACAGCACTCCACGCATGCAGCAGCATTTCTCCAGCACACGCTGTCACCCCTAAGCGCTGACATGTCCGATGTCAATCGCGAAAGTGGTCTTATCGTATACCTGAAGGCAGTTGATCGAGATTTCGGCCCCTTCAAGCAAATCTACGTTTGACGCAGAATTCGCACTCTACGCCTGTTGGGTGGCACCGAAACAAGTGTTCTCGAAGCGAGGAATGCGCATTCCCAGACGATCGCTCAATCACGGCCCAATGCGTGGCACTCCATGCCGCGACTGCCATCTCAAGCGCCATGAACAATTCCATGTCGTTGGGATGTGCATTTCCTTGATTTTGCTGCATTTTTCTCACCAAGGGCACATTACGCACCGCACTAGGTGTGCAAAAACTGTCGGCACCTGTCGTTAACAACATCCATGCCGCTTTGAACTGGCTATCATCAAACATGATGCCGCCCATGACGTGTTTCCAGTGCATGAAGTCACTCCTGGCGCTTGGTTGTTTTCGTAAGCAAAAATGGCAGCACCCATGCAAGTGTAATGGGTTGGTATCCTATGCAATTTTAGTGCCTGCTTTTGGAGCCTGCTTTTGGAGCCTGCTAGCCTTGTGCGAGTAGGTAATATGTAGGGTTACGTTCCGGCAAATTTCATTGATGTAGAATTGTGGTACAGCAACATTTAATTGTCGGGAGGTACGAAATGCATTGAATCCTATGTGCGTTTACCATGCAAAAATATTTCATTGTTGCAAGAACTTCGTTATTGTTGGGTTTTGTTATTGCGGGTTTTAACTGTAGTGTGTGTCATCTAATTCAAATTAACAGGTGCATGTTGTAAAGTTGCCTGGCTTTATCTGCAGATTACTTGTATTATACTATGATTAGTGTGTTATATGGCCTCAGGGGTCAGTGACGCAGGGGTAAAGTGAGGGTAAAAGATGGCTTAGCTCGTGAACAAAATTTGGGAAGTGGAATGTATTTGAAATTGAACCTCTTCATTCCTAATAAAGATGGTAATTGGAAATCTTTATGCGTTCTCATATGTTCTCATGCTGTATAAAATTTTTACACGAACTGTGTGAATATATTACCTCAGCTTATGAACACAAGGCACATAGCATGATGACATGAGATGACCCGAGTGCGCCGTAAAAAAACTTGTGTAATCTTGTTCGAGGACTCGTGTATCGGGTTTTGGTGATAAGAATTAGGTTAGTTAGCCAGTTACATTTTTCTTTTCTCAGTCCAGGTTGCATACTCGATAATGCACAGGTTTGAATGGGCACTTCTTGTACAAAGCTCTGTATTGTTTTCGGATAAAGACATGTTTGTCAGGTGAACAGAAGCAGAAGCCAAAGCCAAGTGATATGAAAATTTTTTTCATCTCTCGCTAAAGGGAAGCATGTCGTTTCCATCATCATCCCCTATATGATTTTCTGAGTGTTCTCTTATTTTTGATTGTTTCCTTCGCTATGCTGTTTTGCTCATTTATTCTCACACCTTGGTTGTTTCTCTAACCTCAAAAGTGTGCCCCTGACTCCTTCTTTTGTATATGTTTTTTTTCTGTTTTTGTTCAACTCCTAAGTTTGGCATGACCTTGTGTTCCCCTCTCCCCTTGCAGACGGAAAGGGCAAAGCTGGAAGAACGCATTCAGATGCTGAGGGACAGTTGTGTCGTAGGTAGCACTTCGTATCGATTCACCACGCATGGCTTTGGCATGTTCCTGATTCTTGTTGCTTGCCCATTGTTGTCTGTGCCTCTGTTTACCCACTTTTCTATTTCTTGCATAGTTTTTTGAAGTAGAGGGTTTTTTTGTGCTGTTGAGAGATAGAAGAGGTTATTGCACACATTATGCTGTTTGAGGGGGCACTAAAGGTCAGTGTGGTTCATGTGTTATCACACTGATACATGGTGTGATGTCTGCGTATAACCAGTTGCTAGATATACATTATTAGATTGATGATCAACATTGGAGTATGAATCTACTCCACTTGCTCATACTGGTGGACCTGGAAAGATGGATGAACTTGCATTCATTGTGATTCATATACACCACACGCTTTTAATTTTGGCTCCACATTAGAGCAGCAGATTGATGAAATGGCAGTTTCGTTCACAGGGCACTTCCAGACCACTCCGGTATGCAAGTGCAGTCTGTAGACTACCTTACGTAAATGTAAAATTGTGGACTTGTTTAAAAACTGTTTTGCTCAAATTAGCATTTGCAGCCCTGTATAGCGTAGAAAGTCCCTCTCAGCTGCCGTTGTGGTACCCGCTTAACGATCAACCACTTGATGTGAGAATGTGGCCCAGTTAGTAGCTGTACAAGAATGAAGGTGACCTCTGTGAAGTGGGTGGTTTGAAGTTGCAAGCCTTTTCAAGCACTGTACAATGCACGAACTTGTAAAAACATTTGATATCAAATAGAAAGGGCAGGCCCACTTCAACGAATGGCAGCACTGGTGCTAGAAAAGTACATGCAATTATGCTATGCCCCATTTCATACTTAGCACACAATGTGGCAGATGCTACGCAAGTACTATTATTGCTGTTGTAGGAGTTTCACTTCATTCGTTTAGCATTGCAGTTGTTTTTGATCTACGATGGCATCTACAAAATAACTAATTCATATATTACAACTACAGTTTGTGGTCGTACGGTTACGTCAAAGCACATATTTGTTCCACCTCTGTGCAACTGCTGAGGTGCGTACTGTGTTTTGGTCTGGAGTGCAGTTGGTCTGCTGGGACTACTCATTGCCACTCTGCTCATTTGGTGATAAATATGTTAAGATCTGTGATATTCCGTGTAACAGTTGATGTAACAATTGCATCATATTTTGTGACACAAATATACAAGTGAGATTTAATGCTACATCAACCTACATCACGCCAGACGGGTCGTTCCATGCCAGATGAACCAACATATTTTTCGACCATCACTGATACAGCTGAAAAAATTTCCACAAGTCTGCTGAAGTTCAAAACTTGTTCTCCACGTTTATTTTTACTGCCAAAATATTTCTTGCATTTTGGTAAGAATTTATTGTTGTCCAGCCGAGATAGAGATCACCAATGAACATTTTTTTGCAAAGGTATGTTCTGTGATCCAGTCATTCAGATTGTGTGCAAGGCAAGCCAATGATACGATATGACTGCCAAAATTGTCAATTTTTGAAATACTTGTATTTGAATATTTTGGTTGCTTCTGGCCCTAGCTAAAGTGAGTAAAATTGCTAAATTTGGCTTTTTTTTTTAGAACTTAGAAATTTAGAAGGCAGAAACAAAGTATATAATGGTAGCCCAGTCAACATAGCGCAGGTGAAAAATATATACTGTGTCGAAGGTTTAGCAGATTGCATAAAAAAAAATTGCAAAGTTCTTTTTTTTTTTTCCAAAAAATTCAGCAGACCTGTGGAAATGTTTTCAGCCATATCGGCGATGGTTGAAAAAAAAAAAAAAACACTGGTTGATTTGGCATCAAATGACCCATGTCTAGGTCTTTCTTTCACAGATGACGCTCTGTTTTATTGATTGAGAGGAGAAAGGGAGCCGAGGGGCCCAATTTTTGTTAATTGCAACCATATGAAGCCAAGAAAGGCATGTGGGAAATCATTTGTTGTCTTAATTGAAATCTAAGATGAAGATGTTTGGTGTAAGGTGAATTGACAAGGTGGAGCAAAATGAAAGTGAACGAAAAACAGCAACTTGCTGCTGGTGGGAACCATATCCACATCCTTCACGAATGCAAGCAGTCCTTAGCATTTGTAGTATTGCCTTCTATGTGTGTAACAGAGTGTAGGCCTTATGAAAAAAATTATAGCAGAGACCATTGAAGATTATTGTCAATGTCAGCAATAGCTTTCTTGTGTGACCTGCTGCATAACCCCACACTATCCGTGAATTGTGAAGCTTTATCAGCACGTATGCAGACGCACGAAGGTGAAATCTCATTGCCAACCACAATGATACCGCAACAAAATACATCTTGTAATGCCAACACCCCAGCTGAAACTCTGCAGCAACCCCAACTATCCCTAGTATCCTGGGGCCGCAATCTGAAACGATCCACTTCAGTGATGCTATTACCTCGGTGATAGCTTGCAGTCAGGCGTGTGCTGATTGGTTGTTTTGGCAAAATCGGATGAGCCATGTCATGTGATTTTGCTCAACCAGCCAATCACTGCTCGCCTGATGGTCAACTATCGCCGAGGGGATAGTATCGCCGAAGTGGATCTTTTCGGAATGTGGCCTCTAGCTGCAACTTCGTCGCAATGGCCATCGATCAAGCAGCCAGGCATGACATAGAGGTGTCTGTTGTGGGTGAGGCACCATTGATTTAATATATTCGAGGCTACATGTGCCTGGTGTCACCTAGGCACATCCATTACAGGGGATTGGCAGAGAATGGCCGCATACGAATATCGCATACGCAGTGACGAAGTTGTCTGTTCGGGCACATACCCAGTGGGAAATACCCAGTGACACAAGTCGTCTAGTCAGGCGCATGCCTCGTGGCCCTTATTGTCTGCTGCGCAAGACAGCAGCAGCCAGCACATACCTAGTAGCCCAAGCAGACTCTCCTCTCATACGCAGCCAGAAACATGCAAACCGCAAGGTGGAAACAAGAGGGTGAAAAAAAAAGAACGTCTTTTTAAAATGAGAATTAGCTCTTTTCCTACCCTGGGGAAAATAGGTGTTTTCTGTAGGTTAAGCCAGATGTTTTTTTCTGGAGGAACTACTGCACTCATCATTTTAGGTAATGCTTAAACAAAAAGCACAATGAATGCACTTTTCATGCATGCTGGCTTTAGTAACGAGATGTATGTCATAAAAAAGTTATATATTGCTAGAATCAAAATTGGGGGGTTAACTTAACAAAGATTGTAGGGCACGCTTGTATCTACTAAGAAAAATATGTAACAAGAATTATGAGATATGCAAAATGTATTGCCATGTCATGGCACTATCTAAAAAAAAATTAAAGAATTACGGCGAACAGGTATTACGCTACAAATATTTAGCGGCAAGCACTACACTTGGGCGTGCTGGGCTGCAGCTGCCGATGTTTTGGGCTTGTTTGCATCGTTGTGACTCTCAGAGTCAAAGCCCGATAAAAATCGGTGTCCTCAGACTCTCTGATGCTTGATCCATCGATAACATCAGCTGCAGATGCAGCGGAATCACGAGATCTGCGATCTTTAGAAGCGCGTGCGCCGTTCAGGAGGCGGCCATTTTTGCTTTCTACTTTGAAGATCACAAAACTTCGGAGCACGTTCAAAAATTACCGCCTGGTGGGAAAAAAGTGAACTGCTTAGGAAACAAAAATATAGTTCTCCTCCTTCACGACTGATAATGCAGTGTGTCCGTGAGCAGCGTGGGAGGTCACGAAAGCGACGTTTCAAACCATCGTTAGCGGGCTAACGATGCTTGATGGGTGTGGTACAGAAAGATTTCATGTGTCAATCACAAACCCTGTGCTGGTAAACAGACTGCACCCGGCCCTGACGGAATACACTATCAAATGCTGTCCCACCTCTCTGAACCTGCCGTAGAGGCACTGTTAAGTTTCTTTAATAAGGTGTGGGTATCGGGTAAACTACCCGAAGCCTGGAAGAAGGCCATCATTGTTCCATTTTTAAAGCCCGAAAAACCACCAACCTCTCCGAGTAGTTACAGGCCCATAGCGCTCACCAGCTGCCTCGCAAAATCCTTTGAAAGTATAGTGAATATGAGATTAACCTTCGTGCTAGAAGCCCGTGAGCTTCTCGATGCCCATCAGTGCGGTTTCAAAAAGGCATGCTCCACAACAGACCACCTAGTTCGTCTTGAAAATACTGTCCGTGAAGCCTTTATACACAAACAACAATGTCTCGCTGTTTTCTTCGATTTAGAGAAAGCTTATGACACGACCTGGAGGTACGGAATTCTTCACGATTTGGCTGAACTTGGCATACGTGGCAGGATGCTGCACTGCCTAAAAGACTTCCTGTCAAACCGTTCATTCCATGTACGCCTCGGTTCAACCCTGTCGAGAAATTTCATTCAAGAAAATGGAGTGCCCCAAGGGAGTGTTTTAAGCACGACCCTCTTTGTTGTTAAAATGAATTCAGTTAGCAAAATAATTCCAAGGTCAATTATGTATTCAATCTATGTCGACGATCTTCAAATAGCTTGCACATCCTCAAACATAGCAACATGCGAAAGACAAGTGCAGTTAACAATAAATAAACTTTCAACGTGGGCCGACCGAAATGGTTTCCGGTTCTCCCCACAGAAAACAGTGGCCATCCTTTTTTCACTCAAACGTGGCCTACAGACAGATCCTAGACTATACCTGAACGAAGCGGAATTGCCGGTAAAAAGTGAACACAAATTTCTGGGCATCACTTTCGACAGAAAACTGACCTTCTTGCCGCACATAAAAAACCTGAAGAAGAAAACGTCCCAATCATTAAACATATTAAAGGTTCTTTCACATAAACGCTGGGGGGCTGATAGGACCTGCCTTTTACACATCTACCGCAGTATAGTTCGCTCTTGCCTCGATTACGGGTGCATAGTCTACAACTCAGCTCGACCGTCCTACCTGAAGCAATTAGATCCAGTTCATAACTCAGGTCTGCGCCTCGCAAGTGGGGCATACAGGACATCACCGATAAACAGCCTATATGTCGAATGTAACGAACCAGCCCTCGCAGATAGAAGAGCCATGCTCACATGTGCATATGTCCTAAAAACACGCTCACTACCAAAACATCTCTGCTACTCCATAGTTACGAAGTGCCCGTCTAAGCAGCTTTTCAACAACAAACCGAATGCGACGAGACCCCTTATTCTCAGATTTGAAGAAATTTGCCAGGAATTAGGTATTCTAGACACGCTGCCTGATGTTGCCCAGAGATCCGAACCACTACCACCTTGGCACACCTTTCCCAGTGTAGGTGACTACACACTGACACAATTTCGTAAAAAGCAAACTCCACGTGAACATATAATACAAGAATTTTTGGCGCTAGACAAAAAGTACGAAGAACACACAGCATTTTATACTGACGGTTCTAAAACACCACTTTACGTCGGAAGTGCTGTAGTGCAAGATAAATGGGAAAAGGTAGTCAGGTTGCCTCAGTGCGCGTCAATTTTCTCAGCCGAATGTCATGCCATTTCGGTGGCTGTATCAAAAATAGTCGAGATGAACATTCAAAACAGCATTATCTACACGGACTCGCTAAGTGCAATCACAGCACTGAAAGCCAGGAACGTAAGGGAACCTTTAATAGGAAATATAATCCATAACATAATAACTGCTCAAAAGCGAGGACACGAAATAAAGCTCTGTTGGGTACCAAGCCATCAAGGAATTAGAGGCAACGAGAGAGCTGACGCGTGCGCCGCTCAAGCCTGCCATAACGATATCAGTACTGTAAATATACCCTATGCAGATTGCATGAAGTTAGTAAAAAACAAGCTTAAAGAAAAATGGCAGCGTACATGGAATAGCGAAGAAAATAACAAACTACATTTAGTAAAACCTATTCTAGGAGAATGGAGATCATGCAGGCATCAGGAACGTTTTATTGAAGTAATTTTATGCCGCCTGCGCATCGGACACACCCACTTAACACACAACTTTCTACTGAAAAAACAAGACAAACCCTTATGTGAGAAATGTGGCATTGAACTCACTGTAAATCACATTTTATTCTCGTGCACACAACTCGAACGGCTAAGGAAAAAACATTTTACTGTATTTTATAATGAACACATTCCCTTCCATCCCAGTCTGCTTTTAGGAGATAACCCACTAGTAGAAACTTCATCTGTTTTTAGTTTTTTGAAAGACGCAGCGATCCTAAACGCAATATAATATATCACAGAATTACTAATTCTAAAATTTATTACCCGTTTTTTTGCATGCATCTTATGATGCACCTCACCCATTTTCTCAGTCCTGAGAAAAAGGCTGAGGTCTTCAATTGGTTTGTTGGGCTCCTCAGAGTCCTTGTCTGGACAAGGACCTCGATAAGGATACCCAATTTTTGAAATAATTTAGACCATGTGTTTGGCGCATGATAGCCTAAGTTGCTTATGCGCCATAAAACCCAATACAATACAATACAATACAATCACAAACCCTGTGTCACTTGCGAACTCTGCTGATCCTCTTCTGCTTGTGCTGTACAAATCTCTAGGTTCTCCTTTCTTATGCATTGTCTTTTCCTTGGCTGCATGTTGGAGATCACTTGCTTCAGGTCTCTACATTTGGTAGATGCTCTGTGCTGCTTTTATGACCTTTGTGGTGGTGTTTCTGGGATCCACTTTCCCACTTTGCAGTCGACAAAAGATCTGGAAGCCAAGTGTGTCTCAAAGGCTGATGAATGCCGGGAGCTGACTGTGAAATGCAAGGTATGTGGTGCAGTATGCCCTGTCTCACAGAGAAGTAATCAAGTCCTAACGTTGAAAAGTTGTTATCGTTAATCGTGTTGCCTGAAATGATTGTTCTCGTGTAATTTCAATGCCTTCTTGCCACAACGAGCTCATCTAGTTGTGATTTTGTAATTACACCCTCCCAATCTGTGGACTTTCTCAAAGAGCCATATTATGTCACAATATACCATTGTTGCTGTTAACGCCATTGCCGACAACGGTGAATTCTCTAAATGAAAAAAATTCCATGGCCAGTTAAAAGCAAATGCGAGAGAATTGCATTAGCATTACGTCGCACCTCTTTGAGGTCCCGAATCCATGATTTAAGCTGCATCCACCGCATTACATAGTGTTGTTCAGGAGCTCACTTGACACATGTCCCGCCTCTTCAAGGAGCAAAGTGCAACTGATGGGGGACCGGAGCAGACCACCGTCAGTTGCAGTATATATATATTGTGCAACTGTGTGTGGGAGAGTGTGTGTGTGCATGTGACACACACACGCACAGTAGAACATATACAGTAGAAGCTGGCCCATACCTTTCTTTAAAAAATGTGATCAAAAACGTACGAACCAGGAAAATGAGGATCCGAAGTAACTAAAAAAATTGACAAACTCAACTGTAGTTGACATCTGTGTAATGTGAAGCGTTGCACAAATTGTTGCTGCATGAGGCACGAGACACCGATGCACATCGAGCTGGTAGGGCTTTGGCGGCCTGAGATGCATTTCTTGTTTTTCTATTATGTAGTGTTTTAAGACGAAACGAAATTGATCTGGTGGGCCGAATGCCAGTGGAGGACGACGTGACACCCACATTGCGCTGCTGGCAGCAGGGAACAGCAGCACACTTGTATTATCGCCTACTAAAAACGTGCAGTACACTTCTAACGGCACTAAGCCTCACGCGCTGTGAAACAGATAGGTGGAGATGCTTGTGGCAATAGGGTTGGTCGCAATAATAGCTAGGAATGCGCCGTACGATGACCCAGGAGGTAATTTGCTGGTACGGGAATGAGAAACCGAGTGCGCACCAGTGTTTTCGCATGAGACGGCCGGGCGAGTATTGCGGTGAAGCTGTCACGGCAGACGGCTACCGTTCTAGATTGCGCACACCTTGTGCATTTTCTTGTTTACACAGAATCTAGCGGCCCAAAAAACAGTGTCATACAGTCACAGTTTAGTGATGTACTGAACATCGGTGCTGAAACATCGTGTTTTCCGGTAACAAATAAACCGTAAAAAGATATGCATAACTGTATTGGGTCATTTTTTTTTTTCTATTGTGAATGTTGGCGCGATTTAACGATAACGCACTAAATCACGGCACCGAACTGCAGGAAGCTTTAGTGAACATCGAGGCAACTAGGCCTAACAACAGCATAAAACAACTAAGGCTGCCAGCAATTGGCATGTGAGAGCTCTGGTGAGAGGCTTCGAGATACTCAAAATGGCAGCAATGGTGCCTTCGATTAAGGCCATTTCAGATGTGTAGACACAGAAAAAGAATCAGAAAAATCAAATGGTGAAGGTTTTCAGTGTCCAAATTATCAGGCATATCTGAATATCGCTGGTTGACTGTAGTTGCTTTGCTCAACAACGGGATTTAGTCAAGTTATCAATTGCAGATTCAAACAGTGAGAAAGTAAATGTGAGTCAGCAATTACCTTTTCTAATTCATAAAATCTAATTCATTAAGAACGATGATGATACAATGCAGTCTACATTGTGTAAAAAATACACACAAAGAAACAGTTTTCTTTGCACGCAACAAGTGATTAAAAAAGTTGGTGCATGTTCAAGACAAAGTGGGCTTGTTATAGCTAAAAAGTGACGATCGCTCATGGTAAGCTGAG